>NC_048596.1:5163449-5263449 GCF_003668045.3 Cricetulus griseus | reverse complement strand
GTGGTGATGGTGGTGATGGTGGTGATGGAGGTGATGGTGGTGATGGTGGTGATGGAGGTGATGGTGGTGATGGTGGTGATGGAGGTGATGGTGGTGATGGTGGTGGTACTGGTGATGCTCAGGTGCCTGGGTTAACAGATGACAAGGAGGCAGCAAAGCTCTGAAGCATTGGACTCCTTGTAATATGCCTCCCAGGGTAGTTCTTTCACTTTCTCTGAGTCAGTCTCCAAGGAAGTTTCCAAAGCCTTGTTATGCTAGCTTGCAGAAATAGCCAAGCATCATTTAGAGACTGCGTATGGCCACATGTAGTAGAGTTATAGCAACAGTGCCAGCAGAGGAAAATATTGTCCTCACAGGAGGTCCTATGGGAGCAGCTGAGCCCTGGTACCAATATTTCCAGATCCCTCTTGTCCTTCTATGCTATTCTCTTAAACACTAGGGGATCTTAGTTATCCTGGTTGCAAAATGGTGGCTCCATGACTCCAGCAATCATAACTATATAATGTCAAATGCTCATCTTCCCTTCTATTTAAATGAAAGAACCAATAGCTTCCCAGGAAACTCTGCCCTGCAGGCAACCACTTCCGACTGACCAGGACTATATTTATACTGTTTCCCCAACTACAGGGGATGCTAGGAAACTGGTTTTTTTCCTCAGGTGAGTGCATTACCATGCAACAAGACCCTTGCATAGAGGTGGTGGCACTTGCTTGACTGACCCCACACAGGTACTCAGACAGTTCCTGCTATTTGCCTCCAAGCACACTGCTGGTCAATGACAGTGCAATGACTTGGCTTTAGATGTGCTATATTCAAAGAATGCTTTTTCCCTCCCCCAGTCTTATCATGCACAAGCTGTGAGTCCTTCAGTGCTTCCTCTCAAGCCCTCAGCAGACATCCCAGTCACCAACATCCCCTACCCCCACTCCCCGAAAAAAACACTGGCTGAAAACCCCAGAGCACACTCTTGATTTTCCATTGGCCTATGCTGCTTGCTTGGTATCCAGCTGCATGCTAATGGGCACATATGGGTCTCATTTCCCAGAGTGCTCACCCGTATAAGCCTCCAGAGGAAACTCACTTGCTCCCTCGGCCCCTTCCTGTAACCCTCCCCCAACTATCCGTCCACACAAAGTTGACCCATTCAAGCTGGAGTACCCTGAGCTGTGCAATTAGACTAGAGGAGAAAACAGACCCCCGTTTCCAAAGGTGACTCCTACCATGGAAATCAGACTCCATTAATTGCAGACCTCTATTGATTCATTACCACAAAACAGCCTGGCTTGCTTGCCTGGGGCATAACCTTTCTCCATGGAGGGAGCCGGACATTCTTTACAGGTAATCTGCAGGGCCCAACAGCAAATGCCTAGAATGGAGACTATTCATGTGGGAAGACTGTAGCAGGGCCCTTATTGTTGTGCCCATTGTTCCTTCACAAAGAGCAACGGGCAGGTGAAATCTATTTTAGCTGGGAAGGCTCGACAGAAATCCTCGCTACTGAGCGTTTGATACTGATTATAGAGTCGCATCAGGGAACAGTGCTGAAAGGAGAAAGTCATTTTTATTTCTGAACTTTAGAGGAGACAGCCTCTCCTGTGCTCTGGCTCACCAGGACTCGGGCCTCTAAGTGGGGAGTGAGGATTTTGTGTTGTGTTGTGTTGTATTTTTGTTTGCTTTTAATGATGTTCAATGAGAATGGGTTTTAGGGGTGACTGAAGGGTAGAAAGCCAGGGTGAAAAATAAAAGATATTACAATGTCACATGCTAGCAACATATGTTACTCTGAGATCATTTGAAAAACACGTTTCCAGGAAATAAGAGACTGAGCTGTGAGTGATAATGAAGGGTGTGGCAGCTCAACAGTTGTTGGTGCTAAATGGTACCATTTGGTACCTTGGATCCAGTGCAGGAAAGCAGAACTTGACTCTGTTCTGCATTGGCCACTGTTCAGCGGGCAGTAGAGATGCTACGAGCTCCCTCCTCTGACAAGGCACACTTCAGCGTGGTTCTTCAGAGGCTTCTACCAGCCATGCTATCTACATGAGAGCTGGGGAGAGCCAGACACGTGACTCAAAGTTTGGCAGAAATGAGACCAGTGGTAAGATTTTTGTCCGGTCCAGTAACAGAGACAGGAGTGGTGAGGGAATGTGGCTGCCTTGCTAATGAGTGTGAGACTGGAGGAGAACACATGGCTTTTCCCCCTCCATGGTGATTTCTAGTAGGAGTCATGGTGCTGTGGGGAGACCAGGAGACCAGCAGCACTTTAGTTTGGGGTGGTGTGTGCATATGGTGGGAATTGTTGATCCCACTGATGGAGAGTAAAGGCCAGCACCCAAATTCTTTGGTCAAATTAAGTAACTTTTGTTTTCTGTCAGACCAGGTTATCTCCTAAAGCTGGGTTTGAAAAATATAACATTGAACCCAGGAGAGGGTAAGGTTTATATAGTCAAAAAACCTGCAAGACTAGGGTTTATTGGTTTTATTTTTTAAGGGTTGGGAGATTTCCAGAAAACTTTTGGTTCCATAGGAACTTGGTTGAACATTTTTGAATTATTTGACAGGACATCTTATCTTCTTAGGCTATATTCAAGGTGTAAGTCAAACTCTGTAGGGTGGGGAGCATGTCAAATTCCAGAAACAGCTTAAAGCATGGTCAACTTCAATTGTGCAACAAACAATAGTGAACTTATTCTGAACTTATTAAAAAAAATGGCTTCCATCTTTAAGATGGAGTCAGGCTGGTCCATCAGAATATCCCGAATACTTAACAGTCAGACTGCATTGGTACTTGGCAGGCAAAGGCATGGGACAATGAGAATGGGTTCCCGCTATCTGGACTCTGGGACTGCCCATCTGACCTGTTCCAGTGGAAGCATCCAGGCATGTGCCCGAGCAAAGGAAAGAGCCAGCATCGGTAGCCATTCACTGACTGGTGTAGCAAGAGACTGAATCGGGAAAGCAGGCAATCCTATTGGATGTTTGAAATAATATATTACAGTATCTAGAGAGTCGCATGGGAATAAACACCAAGCAGGTGAGGAAAGCAAGGGCTATTCATTTTGAGCTTGCTGAAGTAGGGCATAGGTCACCATCATCTGTGCTAGGTAAAGACTCAGAGGCAGACAAGGCAGTGTGGAGGAGTTCTCACAGAGAAAGCGTGATTGGGGTGTGCCCTGACTAGAGGCTATAAGCTACCAAGTTACTGATGAGTTAGATAGGTGCATCCATCAGATTAGTTAAATCCCAGTGGTAGGCTTTCTCTGGCTGTCTTCATTTGTAAGTGTGACAATATTAGAGATAGCTGTCAGTCACTACAGAAGTTATTGTTTGGCTCCCTGGATGTTGTCACTAGAGATGGTAGTTGGGTCCAAGACAGACAGACAGAGAGCATACATTCAGCACAGATGACAATACGGAGTAATTCTCTGGATATCAGAAATCTTCATTTTTGCAGGACTCTGGCTCCCCGGGTTATTCATTGTAAATAGGAAGTTTCTCAGGCTGTGGGTACAAGTCCTATTTTTATATGTGTCGTATCTGTTGATACATTCAGCCTCTTGCATGTGTGAAGCTTTAAGTTGGGGCTTGACAAACTCAGCTCTCGGCTTCTCTCTAGTGTGGTAGTACAAATTAGGATACACGGGATTGGGATGACGTAGGTTAATTTTATTAGGAAGAAATCACATGAGAAACGGGTAACCAATCTGAGCATCCAATCTCAGCTGCCCTCTGAGACCCAACTGGAACCCAGAGAAAGCAAGCCTGTCCCTGACCCCAAACCAAAATCCCACACGATCACATACGAACCTGTTTGGGCATGGTCAGTGCCACAGGTACCTAAAAAGATCTCTCACTACACCCTAGTTTGACTGACTAAAGGAGGCAAGTTTGGCTAAGCTTGGTAGGAGCAGTCTCTATAGTAGAGAAGTCTTCAGGCTGTAAGCATCCAGGGGAAAAAGCGACAGTGGACATTTTCTGGACCTGATCTTACTTGGACCAGTTCGAGTCTCTGCCTCTGAGCCTTGCCTGGTGAAGGCTTTGCCACTTCCCCTTGGTCTAAGGCACTGTGGGACCTTAACATGGCTGTGCCTGTTAAGAAGACACATTCACTCAGGAATTTATTTACTAGTAGCTTCCTCTACTCCCACCTCAAAGATTTCTGGAAAAGATCTCTTGATGTTGACATTGACTACTTCATACAGGAAACAGAATGTTACTTCATTTCCCACGTACCAAAACAAGAAGGGTTTTTATATGTACCTCTCCTTTCTTTTGTCTCAATTTTCCATATAGTCAAGTAGCCACTTTAAGTGTGGGCAAATTTCATTTTTTTTCTGCACTTCTTGAGTCTAATTCTCAGGGCTAATAGTCCCACCTTGTGGTGAAGGACATGTGCTCAGCTCTATACACGCTGTTACACAGCTAGATTCATGTTCCTAACCCCACAGTCAGAAAACAGAGCAGTCTCGTGGCCATAGGGATCTTCCCTGTTGTCTTTAAACATGCCCATCTCCTTCTGCCTTTACCTTCCATTGACATCCTTGGAACTACTAATGTGTTCTTCTTCTCATAGATTGATGACAGATAGATAGATAGATAGATAGATAGATAGATAGATAGATAGATAGATGACAGATAGATGATTGATAGACACATAGATATGTAGAGGCATAGATAGACAAGAGGTAAACAGGCAGATGATAGATAGATATATAGATAGATAGATAGATAGATAGATAGATAGATAGATAATTGATAGATAAATAGATGATTGAAAATAGATGATTGATAGGTAGATTATAGATAAGTAGGTAGATAAATGATAGATAATTGATAAATGAGAGGTAGAGATAGACAGACAGATGATTGATAGATAGATAGACAGATGATAGGTAGGTAGATAGATGAGAGATAGATGATGGATAGAAGATAGATAGTAGATAGATGATAGGTAACTAGATAGATGATAGATAGATAGATAGATAGATAGATAGATAGATAGATAGATAATAGATAGATTTTTTCATGTCAAGAGTGCTGTTTAAAAGGAACCATATCACATGTAACTTTCTGAGATTGGCTGTGGTAAACATGTATTGTTCCAGAAGACTCATCTGAGTTATTTTACCTATCAATAAATAGGTCACTACTCTGCTGAGTAACATTCCACACCTTAAGTGGACCACTGTGGTGATATTTTGTTTATGATGTAACAAAGCTTGCCTGATGAGCAGAGAACTCACCTTTATCAGACTGAAATGGTTGATCCTGTCGCCGTGAATCCTCAGAGTGCACGGCTCTCCACCAAACCTCAGACAGTCTCAGACTGCATCTCTCTCTTGTCTTCTCTCACCTTATATCCCTCTCTCTGCCCAGCCATATACTCCTGTCTTCACCTCCGTAGTGCTAGTATTAAAGGCATGGAATCCCACGTTCTGAGATCACCTTTGTGTGAGCTCTGTTTCTCTTTTAGACTGGATCAATTTCACATAGCTCAGGGTGACCTTGAACTCACAGTGATCCATTTGCCTCTGTCTCCTGAGTGCTGGGATTAAAGGTGTGTGCCACCTCTGCCTGGCCTCTATGGTTAACTAGTATGGCTGGCTTTGCACTCTGATCTTCAGGCAAGCTCTATTTGTTAGATCCTAAACAAAATACAAAATATCACCACAGACCACAGACCTTTTTTTTTTTTTTTAACCTGTTGAAGAACATCTGTGTGTGTGTGTTTTTTTTTTTTTTTTTTTTTTTTTTTTTTTTTTGTAGCTTTGGGAGATTAGGAATTAAGCTGCAGAGGACATTTGCTTATGGTTTTCCATGCGGATACCGTCTCTTTTCTGTGAAGGGCACAATCACGAGGTCACATGTTTAGTGTTAGGGAACCTGCTCAGCTGCTTTCCCGACTGACGGCACTTTCCAGCCAGCAAAAAAGCAAACGATGTAGTTTGTCCACCTCTTCTCCAGCCTGCAGTGCATGGACCTCTTGCCATGGCTCTCAGTTGCATTTCCCACATCGCTTACAATACGAGCATCTTCTCGTGTTCTCGTTAGACTTGCTGCCCGTTTCTGTGTGAAATGTCTGTTCATATCTTTTTCCCTGTCCTTTACTGGTACCACGCGGTTTTGTTTGTTTTTTGTTTTGGTTTATTGTGGGTGGTGGCGGTGGCATGGGACTTGAGAGTTGCTTATAAAATGCATTCTGGACAATCATCCTTTGCCAGACTTGTGGCCTGGAACACATTTTCTCACAAATATGCTTTTAAGAGCTCTCTGGGCTACATGTGACCGCTTCTTCAAACCCTGCTCCTCAGATGGCTCCTTTCTGTTGCTGTGGTGAATCACCATAGCCAAAGGCAACATGAGGTAGAGAGCTTATTCTGGCTTACGGTTACATCAGACTAAGAGTCCATCACAGACCATGGAGATGGCGGCAAGTGACATGAATGGTGACAGAACCAGAGGATGGGACATTGTGTTTTTAACACTTAGCAGGAAGCAAAGAGCAAAGATGAAGTGAGGCGAGGAGGCTTCAAACTCACAAACCCTGACCTTCCTCCAACAAGATTGCCCCTCCAGATAACACCGGGGGACAAGGGTTCAAATGCCTGAACCACTACTCAGCTTACATTTCTCCATCTCTACCTTTCCAACCTTTTGGGAGAGACAATAACCTTTATTTAGAAAAAAAATCACCATCTACCTATCTACACGTCTAACTTGGACATGAATAGTTCAACATGGTCTCCAGGGTCTAGGATACAAACTTGGCTGTGGTTACATCGGAGGGTGAAAGTAGGAAGCAAAAGATCCCATTAGCCTATCAGGAAGGAGATACTCAAAGAAAGACTATGCACTCACAGATGTCCCCTAAAGTATTCTCCACACATTTAGCATCCAGCCTGGTCCATGCTTGTGGAAGGGATCCATTATTCCAGGAGTTATAGTGGGGACTTGAATAAGACGATGGGCAAAGCAAACCTGACCCCACACTCTTAGGGAGTGTGCTCTGTAGTAGCCATAATCCATTTTCCCAGCTGTAATCACCACACCCTGTCTCCTTTTCTCTGACTCCCCCTGTCCACAGCATGAGGGAAAGGCCTTGCAGTTGTCTCGCTCCATACCAGAGATATTGATGTCCACCAGATATGTGCCTGATGCCCACTCACTGGCTCCCTGAATCACTGGGTTCTCTGCTGAGAAGCAGGGTGGCCTCCCTCCATCAGGTGCAGAGCTACTTCACCCATGCTCAGGTACAACCCTGCTTGTGCCCAGATGCCACAACCGGTAACAGCTGTGAGTGCCCCAGGGACACGGGGTAGGGAGTGGGGGTCGGGAGGATGGGTAGACAGTGACAAGACTCTGTTCAAGAATGAACAGTTTTCACTCTCCCCATAGCTATTTATACATTGCTTAGCTAACTACTAACAATAACACTTGGACCTCAGAACCCACAACCCTTCTGTGAAGGCTCCTGGAGCTCAGCACCATGCCCCCTACTCCCCTGACTCTTCCTCTATGAAACAACCACCCATTATAGACAAGAACCTAAGGGAAGTCCACTTGTCCTTCTCTTCAGCACCAGCAGGGGAAGGAAACCAGACCAGAGGCAGAGAAGGTGATGGAATATTTTGGAAAGGCGTTGGATGCTTGGTTAGGTACAGAAGAAAAATAAGAGGGCAAAGCTGCCTTTAGCTTTGGGGAAGGCACACAAGCTAAAAGATGGAGAGGAATCAGGGGGTGCTCTCATGTTAAAGACGGAACTTGTAGGAAAATGAGAACTAGGCAAGTCTTTAGGCAGGAAAAAGATCAGTAAGCCCTTGGGGTGGTCTTTAGAAATCGATCCCGAGCTCCATCAGCTGGACAAGGCAAGATGAACCTCATACTCATGGACTAAGCTGCTGCCAAGGCAACAAACCAAATCTTACATCAACCACTTGAAGACATCACTATGGGCAGCCCCAAATGTACTTTTTCTAATATGCTTCCTGAAACTCCTTCAGATAGATGTCATTGGACCTCCTGGGGTCTTTGAGAACTATAGATGCAAGTGTACCCATGAACAAGACAACGCAGGCAGCAAAGCAGAGCTCCTGTGTGGAAGACTCTTCTCTCTTCTTCTCTGCCCGTCTATCACCTTTCAGCTGATACAAGCAAGGTTCACTCTGAGCATCCCCCACACACCCAAACATTCCAAAGCCTAAAACTTTGAGCACTGCTAATTACACACAAAAGTTTCAGATTAAAGTTTAGGTAAGTATTCCAAAATTGGAGAAAAAAAAACCCACCACTTCTCTTCTTTGTCATTTTAGATGGAGGATGCTCAGCCTATACTTAGAAGGCAAATAAACTTTGAATGAGAAAGAAAATCACTCTTCTTGATCAGGGTTATAGAACCAGTCATTGCCAGGACAGCTATTAACTGTGTCCTCAGAAACTGCACATAGCAAACCAGATCCTGTGATCAAATGAAGTTTGGAACTAGAAAGACATGACACACATAAGCCTGCACAAGGCTGAAAAGCTTCAGCTCAAAACCTGTTTAACCTTTTTCTACCTCCACAGTTTTGAAAACACTGCTGACCACAGAGCCCCCGGTTTCATGAATCAAAAGCTTCAGGGCTCACAGCCTCACATGTCACAGAACGGAGTTCAGGAGCCTGAGTTAGTGAGCAGAGACACCCTGGCCTTCCTGTTACTCTTCAGTTTCACAAAAAGTTAAAGAGATGATGAGCAACTTCTAAACTGGAAATCCGAGATCCAAACAGGAGGAGGCGAGTGGCCCAGGGTGGTGGCTCAGTGAGTAAAGTATGCAATAAAGTTCTAGGGTGTGAGTTCAGATCCCAAGCACCACACGTGAACAGCCAGGCATGGCAGCATGTTTGCTTGTAATCCCAGCTCGGAAGATAAAAACAGGAGGACACTGGGAGCTTGCTGGCCAGCCAGTGTAGCCAGCTGATGAACTCCAGATTTAGTGAGAGACTCTGTCTCAAAACAAACCAGAATTAAACAAATAAAAACCCAAACAACAAGGAGCAAAGTAGAGGGCAACTGCAATTGAGAGAGACACCCAATGTCAACCATAGACCTCCAAGGCCATATTGCACACACTTGGACACTCACCACACACGTGTGTGTGTACACACACATGCACACACACACACACACACACACACAAAAAAAAATGAAAGTAAAAAGGGTGAGAAGAGAGAAATAGTGTCACACACAGAAGTTAAAGATACTTTGGTGTTACCACAGTGCAAAGTATCCAGAGGAAAAGGGCATACAAGAAGACATTAGCGCAGGTGAGCACCTGCCACTACAGAGGACCTATGGTTTGGGTCCACTACTATGGACCTTAGGTTTGACCTGGAGAATGGCACAAGAAACCCAGGATGACCAGTGTACAGGCTGCTTTGCTGTTCGGGTGGAAGACCCTATGGTCTAATAATAAGTGATTCATTGGGTGTAAGAGTAGATGATTTGCCATGTGTTATGTTCCCAGCTTGAGCCAAAATGTTGAAAAAAATAGTCTCAGACTGACCTGAAAGCCTGCCACCAGAGAGCCTGCTGGCACCAAAGGCAAAGGACACCCACTGAGAAGTAGAGCAGATGTCACTATGATGAGGTCTTGAGAAAAAAGTTGGGGAGTTAGATCACTCCAGGACAGGGACTCCACCCTCTGTTTATCTTTGTTTTCAGTTCTTTTGCACTGTCTAATACAATTGGGCACTCAACAAACAGAACTTTGAGTGAACGCACAGATCAACTTCTTTGTTTAAAGTTGTCTTAGCCCATTTTCTGTGGTTGTGACTGAATACGAGTCTGAATCATTCATAAGTTCTGAAGAGATATATTTAGTTCATGGTTCTGGAGGCTGGAATGACAGGGTCATGTGAAATAATCTCTTTCTAATAAAAAATATTTATTATTCGTGTATGAGTGATTTGCCTGTGTGTATGTATGTGGACCCTATGCATGCTGGTACCCTCCAAGATCAAAAGAGGGTGTTGGATCCCCTGGAAATGGAGATGAAGATGGCTGTGAACCACTATATGGGGCACAAACTTCTTAACTTACAGTGTCGATCTCATGGCAGAAAAGCTGAATGGTGGGTGGACAAATGAGGAAAGGAGAGGGGAGAAGGGGGCTGTACTGAGAGAGACCCATTTCGTGGTAACTAACCTATCCTTGTGATAATTGCTTTAACCCCTTCAAGGTGGCAGGATTCCCATGATCCAACACCTCTCAGGGACCCTACCACCTCTCACTGGCATTAGACTGGCAATTAAATCTCAACAGGAGTTTTGGCAGGTTCATTCCATCCGCAAACCACAGCAGTTGTTCGCCACCTTGAACAAGTCTACCGCTTTTCAAAGAGAGACCCACACAGCAAGAATGGCCAGAACAAGATGTCCTTGATCACTTGGATTTTTCCTCCAAGGTCTCATTAAGTTACTGTTTAAGATTATCAGCTTATCCATTTAAAAACTGAGTGTTGGTTAGGGCATCTGGGACTTTAGGGGCATGCACACTGTGGAACAAAAAAGCCTGTTGCCAAGGGACACAGAGGCTGTTCCAGGCAGCCCTCTGCTCCCCACCCTCTCCCATCCCACCCCCTCCTACCTCAGCCCATACTGTCCCAAAGCATTTGTCCTTAATGGTCAATTCGAGGGTATTTCAGGGGAAATTTAACGCATATGGTTTTGATTCATTTACACTTAACTCATCAAAACACTTTTTTACTCTGGGAGTTTGTTGCCGTTTGGGAAACATTTTCAGATGTGATAAAAGCTTTTTAAATGATCAGAAAAGACCTGGAACTCAGTCATGGAAACAAGGCAGGATCAACATGGAAGCAGGTTGAGGGCCAGGCCTGGTTCCAAGATGGACAATTTGGGGTCCCATTTTCCTTCCTGACTTTTGGAGATGGGCCAGGCTAAAGAGATGGAAACCTCAGTAGGAAGACCCAGTGCGGATGCCTCAAACTGGGCCCACACCTGCAGATGACGCCAGGGCGAGTAGAGTTCTATTTCTGCTGCCTTGAGTAAAACTCCTCCCTAAGTGCAGTTGTATTGCCTGGGCGACTTATTCCTCTGAATTCAATGCTTGTCTGTGGTTACAGTGGGAGGCCCTGAAGACCAATGTGGGGACATCTTTGATTTATATCCAAGAAACCAAAGACCAGAGATGGAAACAACTTTCCCAAATTCACATATAGAAAACTAGATCTCCTATAGATTCAGCCCTGCACGGAAATGTAGTCATCAAATTCTCTGTGCTCTCTCTAACAGCTAATGAGGCTCGTCATGTTTGGGGACAAATGACAGGCAGGTACCTTCATGTGAGGTGTGACATGGGCAAATTTCAAAGCTTCTCTGAGTTTCAAGTGATGGCTGATACAGTGGCCAGCAGGCAAAGCTCTGAGCCACATGCCTGGGCCCAAACCTCAGCCCTGAGTCTAATCAATGGGTTGATCATGGGCGAGTTTCTTTTCTTATACTCTTCTGGCCTCTCATGGTGGTGTTTGCAAACTGGCTAGTCTTACCATTTCAGACAGCAGTCCTTTAAGGACCTAGTGGGGCAAGTACTTCTGAAAATATCACCATATTACAGATGAGTAAGTCGAGAGAGACCCATGATGATTATAGGCTCTGTAGTTGTCCAAGGTAATTAGCAGAGTTCGAATTCAAACTCTGGTCTTTCTGAACCTGGAGGAGCAAGTCTCTGGGACTTATTGGGAATCAGGTCTAGTATGATGGCTTGACATTATTTCCCAATTGTGTAGAATGGGCACTTTCTAATATCTTTCATCTCTGTAACATGATAATGAGTAATGTTGCATTCCAGAGAAATTTTCAATAACATTTTCATTGTGTTAACACCTGATATGCTGATTTGTTTTGAAAATGTTTCACAGATGCTTGCAGATTCGGGAGACAGAAACTCAACGACAAGTTGCATATACCTAAAGAAAAATACAAACTCCCACAGTGAAAAGTCCATCAGAGTTCTCAGGATTCCCCATTATCCTCTGGCCAGCTTCAGTCTCAGAGGCAATCCCTGTGACCACCAGTAATTTTAGGCCAATGGACAGCCAGTTTATCAATGTTGGAAGAAAGAGAGAGTGTTGTCAACATGCTCCATCAAAACCTTGGGATTGATTCTCATCTGGTGTGGCTGAAATATCTCCTCCCACCCTGCCACTACCAAAATCTCATCACTACAGGTGTGGAGTCCAACCCTTGTAATGGACCCACCTCTGGGGATGGTGGTGAAGTAGTACCCATTCAAACCAGAAAACTGGTGTCAGGGTTGGCTCCACCGTGGAGACCCAACAAACCCTTAAGTGCTTCAGGTTAGACTAGGGACAAGCTTGGGTGTAGTACTGTAGTTCCTTCTACCAAAACATTCAAGATAATACATTGACCAGTGCCTTTGCCCCCTACTTCCTGTTTTGTAAAATATGGATGCTAAAATGAATAGCCCATTCTTTGGGCTGTCTTGAGGGTTACTTGAGATGGCATCTAGCAAGTCAGTAGCTACTACTGTAGAAGTCACTCAGCATAGGTGTGGTCTTCCTGCATCCATCCAATCAGGTACTGATCAAACCACGAATGCTCAGAGGGAGTGGTGTAGACTCACTGTTATGAGTGGCTCTTCCCGCCAGCCTGGTCCCACAGCCCCAAATGAACACTCAGAGACTTATATTAATTATGAAAGTGTTGGCCAATGACTAGGGATTCTTATTGGCCAGCTCTGTCTTAATTATTAACCCATAACTATTAATCTATATATTTCTACATGGTCTTATCTTACCGGAGAACACCTGACTCAAATCCTCTCTTGCAGGGATCACATGGTGACTCTTCTGCCTACATTTCCCAGAATCCTCCTCATCTCCTAGATCTGCCTATCTTGCTTCCCTATTGGCCAACAGTGTTTTATTCATCAACCAATAAGATAAACATATACAGAAGGACAACCCCATCAACTCATAGCCAGTTCAACTGCATGAACAAGTCCTTCAATCAGTAGGAAGGAAGAGGAAGGAGTTTTCAGACGAAAGTTGGTCATTAATCAGTCAATACAGCTTCTGAAGTCTATCCTGAGGCCCTAGCTAGGACTTCAAATGCAGGGTTAAATCTTTGTATTCAGCTCTGACAATTGAGGCATCTAAACCTAATAATAATGATGGACACCATGTATGGAGATCAACTTAGTTGCATAATTTATTTATTTAATCCTCACAACAGCAGTCCCTCAATTGCATCACAGATAGGTAACTGAGACCTAAGTAGGTTATGTAAACAATGCCCTCTGGTGTCGGGAGGCTGCATTGCAGTAATTAAAACTACACAGCTCTCATCTGGCATATTATAAATCTGTACAATCCATTTATTCTTTAGTCACAAATATTCCATACAACATCTCAGAGAGCAAGCACAAGGGCTCAACTAGTAATTGACAGAGGCTTCTGGCATCCTTTCTGTCACCTTGCAAGACACTTTTCAATAGAGTTCCATGAATTTGGCCTCCAGCCTCATGTCCTAGATGGAGGTTCCAGGATGGAAAAGCTTTACTCTGTTTCCCTGGAGAACCTAGCTCAGAAGATGCCGAATGAATGTTTATCTGCAAGTGAATCAATGAATGGACTATCTAAGTTAGACAGCAAGAAGGGTTTTCAAAACAAAACTGTGAGTTAGGTCACAGGGAGCAACTGGTGCCGATGTAGGCCACTGGAAAAACAGGACTACTGGTCTTGATGCCAGCAGATAGATGGAGTCTTCAGTGTCCAGAATGAGGGTGGAGGGACATGCTTCCTCAAGTGCCCCCAGAGTCCTCTGGCCTCATACAACATCTGGCCAAAAGGCATTTTCTTGGAAGTAAAGTCAACCCAACCCAACCCAGCGCCCAAGCTGACACTGAGTTGATGTTGAGAGAGCTGAGCATGGTCCTTGGCAATCCAGCCCTTCTGTTCTCCTGCAGAGCAGATCTCCTGGTCGAAACTCTTAATGCCCCTTAACACAGGGTGGGCAAAGTCAGGCTAAGGCAGCCCAGAGCCCTGCAGGCTGGCCCCAGCCCTTTGAGAACATTCAGAAATGCTGCCATCTTGTGGCACCTCCAGGCTAGAGCAAGGTGGTCCCCTAGCTCCATCTAGCAAACCAACCTTTGGGTCCCCATCCCTCACTCATCCCCTCCCCCATCTTTTCCTAGCTGGGCATCAGCAGAGTGAAGGAAAATTTGTCTGTGGGTATAATTTGGAATTTTTGAATTTTCTTTTCTGAAAGGAACTGAAGAGAGCCCTTTTAAATGCTCAGGAATCTCCCAACAGAGCACTCTGCCAAAGCCTTCAAGGAGAAATCCTTCACGTCTGGGACAATGATCTGGACCCAGCACAGGGTACAGGCGGTAGAAGCCAAACGAGCCCATCAGACCAGCTGGTCCTGAGTACGGACTTGAGGCTAAGGATTCCAGAGTGGGCATGAGAATTTCCTCTCAGCTCCTGAAACCTTTGATCACAAACTGGATAATACCACACTAAAATATTGATCTGAGCTGATAGGGCCTGTTGATCTGGGAGCCCTGCATGTGGTCCCCGGGTTTCTAGATGGAGTAGGCACTTGATATGCCCAAGGAGACTGTGCTGTGACAACAGATCAGAATACTGGCCCCTTTCTCAGCCTGCCTATGTCTGCAGCATTCTGATTAATTGAAGCCCAGACAGGTGATTCCTCCGTGAGGATCAAGGCTGTGTATTTGCATCTCAGTCACAGAGCCGTGTGCAGATCTGCCCGCCCATTGCTGCTCTGCCTACGGAGGCTGCCTTGGGTAAAACTGTCAAGGTGAGAAAACAGAGTGTGGCATCCCCCAGCTCTCCTAGAAGTTAGCAGATCTGTGGGGATCAGGTCTCTGGAGGAAGAGGTTGAGGGGGGAGGGGACAAATTATGACATGGAGTAGAACTGGAAAGCCGGACATGGTTATGTCATTTGTGTCTCTCATCCCAGCATGAAGGAGGCTGCAGCGAGAGGACTGCTGCCAGTTTAAGGCCAGCCTGAGCTACAGAGTGAGACTGTCTCACAGTGAGAAGGGGGGCATTGGATATATTACTAAGGTAAAAAAATGGAAATGGGGAGGAAGGGAGGGAGGGAGAGAAAGAGAAAATGAAGCCAGGTTGGGTCCTATGGGGCCTGCTGAGCACCCAACAGAGATATAAGCATGTGATGAACTCAAGGGCAAAGACAGTTCATCCAAACGCTTGCAGGTCTACCCTGTGAGACAGTCAGAGTGAGCCTCACAACCACAGGTTTGCACAACAGAGAAGACACTGGGAATAAAGAGGTGGGCACCAACTGCTTGCTTGGTTTCCACCGTGGCACCTAAGGCAGGCTGCCTTCCCAGAAGGGTTAAGCAGACACTAGATATAAATTAAAGTCCTCCCTGAACCACAGCCCTGGCCTGCTGGGGCTCCATGGCTCAAAAGGAGAAACTAAAATGCCAGCCCACTTCTGAGTGTCACCTATACCAACTCAGAGCAGGGACTGTAGCCCAGCAAATAGCTGGTACTTGGGCTCCACACTGTTAGCTCTGGAGTTTAGAAATGCAGTCGGTGTTCCTCCTATCCCCATAGCCCCAGGAAGAACACTACATGAGGAACTTTCATGAAAATAGTCTGTGGGAACAGAAACAGTCTATGGAAGACTGAACGAAGCAGGCTAGCACTAAAGGAGGGATGTGAGGAGAAAGTGTCCTTTTCCGGACACAGCTCCTCAGGAGGGTGGGGCTTTCATTCCCAACCCAGAATGCTTTGCTTCAGCCCTCCTGGTTAGATTTGACCAATGAGTTTGCGCAGAAATGACCTGTGCGCCTCTCAAACTAGTTTAAACCTCTGAAGCTCTCTCCCTTGGGATCTGAAATCTAGCTTATTTGATGTGATGGCAGCACCATCGGCCTAGTTGGCTCATAGCCTCCACTGATGGACTCTCCATACCAACACAGGGTAGACTAAGAATGAGTCCATAAACAAAAGCAAGTGAGGGGGTTGTATGGTTTGTCCCTGCAATGTGAGGGCTGCTTGTTACCACAGCACAGCTTAGTCTGTGCTGACTGATACTGTGGACTTGGATCAGATGAGTTACTCTGGTTACCAAAGGTGTGACTTTGAACCGGCAGCATCCCTTCTCTCAGCTTCATGCGACAACACGCTCCCGGAAGGCTGGCTAAGAGTCGGTACTCAGGGCAGGAAGGAAGAATTGCTTACCAGTGAGTAACACCCAGCAGTTTGTAGGAAGGTCCGGAAACTGCCCTGTCTCCTTCAGCAACCCAAGGAAGAAGGCAGAAGAGGCGGGTTTTCTAAAAACCCTTCTGTGGAGAAACTTCACTGCTCTCTATCCCTGTTTTCCCATCATTCCCCCAAAACCACCCAACTAACTCCACGCCCAGCTTACACATCGCCTTACACATTCCGGGTATGTGGTTTTGGAAGTTCATAAACAAACAAAAAACAAGTTCAGTTTTCATTTTACTTTTTGTTTGTTTGTTTGTTTGTTTTCGAGACAGGGTTTCTCTGTGTAGCTTTGGAGCCTATCCTGGCACTCGCTCTGGAGACCAGGCTGGCCTCGCACTCACAGAGATCCGCCTGCCTCTGCCTCCCGAGGGCTGGGATTAAAGGCGTGCGCCTTTACATGTCTTAAAGCAAATTCATTTCTACATGATTTAGACTCACCCAAGTGACCCAAGTCTATGGTGACAGCTTTGTGCAGAGAAAGATGACATTCTCCAAGACCCAATAAACCTCAGATTTTTACCCACACACATATGTACATACAGATAATACTTCTCTGCACATGGAATTTGAATTTCTCAACAATGGAGAAAATATATTACAATTTACAATGTTAAGCCACACTAGTAGGAAACATTAAACTTATTTTTTCCATCTGTACAAGGGTAACTGTGTTAAATATGAAAGGTCTCACCTGTGCAAGTTAAGAGTCAAGAAACTAATAAAATGTCTGCGTAATAGACAAGGAGAAAACGAATGTCCGTTAGTTAAAGAGGACATCGCCTAGGTCAACAGCTTCATCTCTGAAGTGAGAAAAAGGAGACTGAGGAACAGTCAATGACTCAAGTCAATGACACACACAGGATAGTCAGTGGAAAACCCAGACAAAACCCCCACTCCCCAAATTTCCTGATGTTCTTTTCTTTGTTATTGCTTTTGCACAAGGTCTTACACAGCCCACGCTGGCCACCAACTTGCTGTGGAGCCTTGAATGTCTTGGTCCTCCTGCCTCTATCTTCCAAGTACTGAGATTACAGGCTTGTACCTCCACATTTTGTTTAGGAGGTGCTGGGGCTTGAACTGGGGGGCCGGTGCACTCGAGGACAACATTCTACCAACTGAGCAACATCCTAGCCTTTCCTAATATTGTTTAGATAAATGATAGTTTGTAGGCTCTTGAAATGGCAGAGCCAGAACATCTGGGATAAAGGTAGGGAGTCTGTAAGTTTAAAGGTTTCCAGGAAGCCTGGCTTGGAAATTTCCTCTGCACAGGGAAACTGAGGCAAGAGAACCATGAATTTCAGGCCAGTGTCTGTATACTGACTTGCAAGCTGGTCTAGAGTACATAGCGAGTCCTTGTGTCAAATCAATCAAATCCCCCAAGCCGAGCCTTGAGTTGTATGGGTGAGCACATTCCACTGGAGTTTGTGAGATGGACTCAGGAGTATTCCTTAAGCTGATGGGGGAAGTCCTTCTGTGTATGTCTCTCTTATTGGTTAATGAATAAAACACTATTGGCCAATAGGAAAGAAAGATAGGCGGGACTAGGAGAGAAGGAGGATTCTGGGAAATGTAGTAAAAAGGAATCACCATGTGATCCCGGGAAGAGGGGACCCGTAAGGCCGGCATCCTTGGTAAGATAAGTCCTTATAAAATATATAGATTAGTAGTTATGGTTGATAATTAAGACTGAACTAGCAAGCCGGGCATTAGTGGCACATGCCTTTAATCCAGCACTCGGGAGGCAGAGGCAGGTGGATCTCTGTGAATTCCAGGCCAGCCTGGTCTCCAGAGTGAGTGCCAGGATAGACTCCAAATTTACACAAAGAAACCCTGTCTTGAAAAAAAAAAAAGACTGAGCTAGCAAATAAGAAATCCTAGTCATTGGCCAGCAGCATTGTAAATAATATAAGGCTCTGTGTGTTATTTGGGGGCCCTAAAGCGGCAACAGAACCCAGGCAGCTGGCGAAAAGAGTTATCGTTACATTCAGCCTTTAAGCTTAGGTTGAGTGTGGAGAGTGAGCAGAAAAGCTTCAGGCTGTTCCATGAGAGGGCCTGGAGTATGGGCCATTGTCCTCTCCAGTGTGTCCCCACCCCACCAGGGACACCGCCACAGCATGTTTGGAGCAGGGACTCATGATCATGCAGTATGACCCATCTTGCCAGTCCCTGTGAGCTAGCAGTCTGACCACTTGAAACTGGATTCAGACCCACGTTACAGACTGAAGCATTCAGTTTGGTGGCAAAGCATCTGGCTTAGCAGACAGCAGGGTGGAGCCAGGTTCTGCAGGCACCAAACACTGCTGAGGTGATGACTTAACCATGGGGCACAAATGAGCCTCCCTGAGCTAAGGCCTAGGAGCCTTGTGGAGGGAAGAATACAGTTCCTGGCCTTTGTCATCTTTTGAGGTCTCCTATGTTCTGTGACTCCTGAACCCATCGTCAAGGCCAGGGCAGGGCATGCCAGAGACAGTCCTTCTGAGTCACATCGAAGAAAGGATCTTCATTTTGTGTGACCAAGCACACCCACCAGGCAATCTCAGATCATCTGCCTGCCTCTGGGTCCTTTACCTCAAGCACATCCACAGAGTACCTTCTGTCACGCAAGGTGACATGTTCGTAGGTTCTGTTGGTTTGGCACAGACATCTTGGGGGCGGCTAGGTTAGCATTATGGCCTGTACAGCAGGCTGCAGTGTGCATCTGTACTTCATCCCTGCTCTTCTCTCTCCACGGCTGTCAGATGCAGGTGGCGACTTCACCTCAGGCCACATCTGTTTCCAAACCACTCCCTAGCCCGGCCAAAGCCACTGTTTGATTCAGAAATTACATGCAGGACTAATTGTTGCTGGAGGCTACTTGTGAAATGGGGATCTCGTGCACCACAAAAGCCCAGCACATGGCTTGAGGTAGGAAAATGAACTACTCTAGGAGAAGGCAAGAAAACACACAGAGCTTGATACGCTCTTAACCCAGACTCCCCAGCGGCAGTATCTGATAAAACTGTAATGCTGCTTCTTAACTAGGGTATCGACATTGATATAATACCTCAATTTAATTCATAATTGCCCAGGTTTAGTTGTTATGTGTATTCCT
The DNA here is from genome assembly GCF_003668045.3 of Cricetulus griseus. Lineage (NCBI taxonomy): Eukaryota > Metazoa > Chordata > Mammalia > Rodentia > Cricetidae > Cricetulus > Cricetulus griseus. Next base: position 5,244,072 of record NC_048596.1, on the reverse strand, counting down.
GTGTGAGAGAGAGAGAGGAGAGAGATCTAACTGTACACGCATGTGTGCTGAGATCAATGCAGTTGTATCTCGAGTGTGGGTTTGGGTATTTATCACTCTCCTCTGGAGACTGAGCAATTCTTTAACCGCAAAGCTTTCTCATGAAAACTTGGTTTTTAACAAGGAGGAGATATAAACAATACCTTAGCTAATGAAAACATATATATACATATACATATATACACAATACACACACACACACACACACACACACACACACACACATCGAACTCAGAGGTCCCCCCTCTCCTAAGGTGGACACTAGAACCACACTTAGCACCAGGTCCTGTGCTTAAGAAGCCATGAATTTGTGCAACCATCCCTTGGGCAGAGTAAATGCTTGTGACCATTGGTTCTGGGGGTCCACTGCTAACCACACGGCTCAGTGTTTTCTGGTGAATCACTTTGCCAGCAGTTGGAATACATTTCCTGTCTGTCTTCCACTCACAAACATGACTTCTCTCCCCTCTCTAAGCACTCGAAATCTGAGATGTGTTGACAAAATTATCATATGGATCTCTTTGTAGATGGAAGATTCCGTCTTAACAACCTCAGCATAGGATATTTTTCTAGTGATGCATTTCTATGAACGTACCTCTCGACCCCATGTCAGACCTCAAGACAAAGTCAATAGCACACCTTGATATCATTTAGGACTATGCACTACTGTGTACTGTGTACTGTTTAACCTGCCTAGTTTAAGAGAACAACACAACAAAACACACAGCCTTGGATTTCCCTGCAATCAGCTTTTACAACCTAAGCTAAATGCCCAGCTTTAACCTCGGGTTATGTACTTTTCCATGCCCCTGACACAGAGTAGTGCATTCGTGTGTTGCCATTAACATTTGTTGAAAGCAGGGAACAGGTTGGAATAGACTTTCTTGATAACATCTGTTTGCAGTACTGTGTGTTTCTGGTTATCTGGGACAAGTAAAATGACTTCCTTCTTCCCTTGTAAAACTGTTAAAAATTCCTGTAAAGAAATCCCATATCATGTTTTCTGTGCAGTTCAATACAAAACAAAGCCCTTTGTTAGGGACAGACAGACACACAGAGAGAAGCACAGACTCAGTCTTCAGAAACAGCCGCAGCTAAGAGGCATCAGGCACAATACTTACAGTATATCACAGGGGGAGCAGAGAATTTGAATGTGGGCTTCTTCTTGGTCGAATTAATACGAGCGGAAGTTGCTTGGTTTTCATCCCTTAGCACGGGACACATTTCGGTGCCCTCTGTGGTTATCTTTAATGTGTCCCTTGACACACTTTTCCTGTCCTTATTAAGTCAAGAGCTTTCACTTTTTCTCTTGGAGCAAGCACTGCCAGCCCCACCAGGCTTGAACTTTGTGGCTGTTGTTAAGTAAGATTGAGGACAACTTGGACGCAAGCACTACGACAGCATTGACAACTGTTCTGATAACTGGGATATCTATTAGGTGGCCCATGGAGAGATGGCGTACGCACAGTGGCTGTGAGTATAGCATAGGCAAGCCGAGAGTGTGGCCACTGCCTGACTCTCCATGCTAAGCCACACTACCAGAAGGCTTCAGAAACCAGTTCTGTTAATCCGTCAAGGAAGAGATAACCCCAACCTAATGGTCACTTCAGAAACCAGAAAGAGGGAAACAGCCTAACACGCTTTACTGACGGAATATCCTCTAAAACTGGATGAGAACAGGAAAAATCAAATGTCCTAGAAAGACTTCAGCCAACTGAATCTAACGTGCAAAAAATCAGAATGCCAAGGCCAGGTGTATTTCACAATGCAGAGACGGCTTAACCGCGGAGAACACATTACCACATAATTCAGCACATTGATGGACTAGAAGAGAAAACCTGTGCATGTATCAATGAATTTGGAATGCTTTAAATAAAATTCAATGCCTAATTATTATTGTTAAGTCAGACAAGATTTCCTTAAAATGTTCCTTTAGCCTGATAAATGCTAAAAGGCAAACAGTCATGCAAAAATTAAAAATTAAACTTGAAAATGTTCAGATGATTCCACAGACATTGCCAATATGACAAAAATATATGCTATCCCCTTTGAGATAATCTAGCATGGCTGTTCTACCCATCTACAATATTAAGAGAAAGAACAGCATGCAGACATTCAAAGAATAAGAATAAACTGTTTGCTTATTTAGAGAAGATAGTGATCATTCCCATGGTGACCCTAACAGAACCCCCCTGAAAAGCTCTGAGGCACACCAACGTACCAGCAATGTTACCGTATCCAATAGCAACTTACATGCCTCAGAGGAAACCTCATCTCTGACATCTACTGTGGCCACACTGGTGTCATTTTGACTAGACTTAGTACCTTAAGGCAAAGAAAAGTAAAGCAGGATACAACACACGAAGTAGAATTTTTGGCAATGGCCCACAGGCAGTGAAAGGCTGCGACCCCTGAAAAGGTGAAGCAAGAGAAGAAGAACCAGATCTCCTGCCTGGAGGAATACTTTGAAATACAACATAAAGAGGAGGGGCCAGAACATGACTTCTGAGGTGCCTATGTATTGTTCACCAAAAGTCCAGGAGGCCATGCAAACAGCGCTGGAGACCATGAAGCCAAGAGCATCCAGGTGGCTTTGGGACTTAGCGAGGCACCTGAGTTCTAACCATGTGCATCGAACACTAGGAAACTAGCCCAGAGAGAAGCTACTCCAAGCCCAGCCTAATCAAAGATGTTAAAGACAAGACTTAAAAGAATCACCCAAAATGCAAGTAACTAAAGCACCTGCAGGACAAGCCCCATGGCCTCAAGAACAGTAAACCCAGAGTGCAACATAAAATGCATGGAAGTCAGTACAACCTTCATAAATACCCAGAGACAGGAAAATATCACACATGGCCGGGGGATGGGGGTGGGGAGAAAACACCAAAAAAAAAAAAAAAAAAAACAGGCAAGTTGTAGAAACAATGGAATTACCAACAAGGGCTCTAGAGTGTCTATTATAAACATGTTTAAGGACTTAAAAGAAAGTTTAAACACAGCAGTAGAGAAATACACGTAGATAAAAATATAATCAGGGGCCAGAGAGATGACTCAGTGATTAAGGTGTCTGCTACTCTTGCAGAAGACAAGAGTTTGGTTCCAGTAACTCCAGTACTTGGGGGTCCAGCAGCCTCTTTGGGGTCCACAAGTACTCATACACTCATGCACACCCCCAAAACAGACACACACACTCCCCTCCATACACAATTGTAAATGAGAAAACAGTCAGGCATGGTGGCATGTGTCTTTGATCCCATCACTCAGGAGGCAGAGGCTGGCAGATCTCTGGGTTCAAGGTCAGCCTGGTGTACATAGTGAGTTTCTAGTGGCGCCTATTGCTCTTTGTATTGTCGAGTGTGCTCTGTGCTGTCCACGCTTCTCTTCCTCTGATCTGTATAGGTGGAGCTTGTGCTTCAGAGGGTCTCTCCTTCTCCAACTGGTATAGCTGGGGGCCGTGGCTCTGCTGACCACTCCTTCAGGCACAAGTAGAGCAGAGCTTCTGCTGAACGCTCCTCTTGGTGGAAGTGGGCCCAGTGCTCAGGTGGTCACTCCTTGAGGTGCAGGTGGGGCTGCAGCTCCAGTGCAGCTCCTCCTGCTGGAGGTGTAGGTGACGCTGAGGGTCCAGTGGCCGATGTAGCAGCGGGTATCTCCAGCTGAAAATGGCAGTGGATGCTGGCTGGGATACAGGTGCTCTTTCCCAAAGGAAACTATTGTTGCAATAGTTTCTGGAAGCAACTGCTGGAAAGTGCTGCTGTAATCTCACCGGTGATCAATCTTCACTCCTGGGAGTGAAGCTGGGGCCTCCCGCTGACACTGCTCCTGGTCCTGAGGCTTGTGGCTCCCTTGACGATGCTCCCAGCCTGAAGTTCGAACCTCCCTCTGACTCGGTTGCTCCGGGCCTGAAGCTCATGCTTTCCTCCGATGCTGCTTCCGGGTGTAGGATTAAGGCCTCTCACTCGAAAATAAAACATTTTACAAACATGACAAGCTAAATTCTGTAGAATTTAGTAGAAGGATGAACCTACTCAAGATAAAAGTGAGAGACTATAAAATAGAGGAAACAAGAAAAATTGATAAAAACAAAAGCTGGTTTATTAAAAATATAAGTAAAACTAATGTACTTTTATATTTTTGTTGTGACCTTAGCCTTTAACAGCTGAACCATCTCTCCAGACCAATATAAGTAAAACTAATATGCTTTAAAACAGATTGATCAAGAAGAAAGAGGACACAGAAGAGTTAGTAGTAAAACAGTAAGACCTTATTATAGACCCTACCAATGTTAAAAATGTAAACAAGAGACTATATTATGAAAACACTATGCCAATTAATCTGATAGCCCTAGTAAATAATTAATTAATCTGATAACCCTAGTAAATTAATTAATTAATCTGATAACCCTAGTAAATTAATTAATTTGGTCTTTTCCCCCACATAATACTCTTATTGATCATCTGGAAATTTCATACAAGCAACCTAATCACACTTGGCTCTCATTCCTCCCAGGTCCACCTCCCCACTCTAATGCCCCACACCAAAGAAAACAATACACCAAGTCCAATTTCTGTTGCCCATATCCTCACTGGAGCATGGTCAAACTCCCAGCATGCAGCCCCTTAAAGATAACCCAGCCCTTCCCCACCCCCTCAGCCCCCACAAGAAGTCATCCACTGTGGAGAGCTGCAAGAGAGCAAAGACCTAGAGCAGAGCCATGCAGGTTCCCTGACTGTCAGTTCAGACTCTGTGAGTCCCTGTGAGCTCCACCAGTTGATTCTGCGGCCTGTGTTCTCGTGGTGTCCTTGACCCTTCTGGCTCCTACTATCCTTGCTCCCTCTCTTCCACAGGGTCCCTTTGGCTCCACCTAGTGTTTGGTTCTGGGTCTCTGTAGCTGCTCTCAACAGTTGCTGGGTGAAGCCTCTCTAATGATTATGCAAGGCTCTTGTCTGTGAGTATAGCAGAATATCATGAAGAATCATAGCATTGACTTTTTTGCCATTTGTTTGGTTCTGTCATGGGCCTCTGGGCTGTCCTGCCTCTGGTTCCTGGCTGTCCAGGCAGTGTCAGGCATGGGCTCTCTCTCCTGGAGTGGCCCTAGTTGGACTAGTCATTGATTGCCCATTCACACAAGTCCTACGACATTATTACCCCAGCACACCTTGCTGGCAGGACAGACTGCAGGTCAAGGGTTTTGTGGCTGGGTTTGTGTCCCAATCCCTCCACTGGAAGCCTTGCCTGGTTATAGGAGATGGACAGTTTGGGCCTATTGCTAGGAGATTTCACTAGAGTCACTCTAGCACAGATTCCAGGGGTTTCCACTGTACTAGGTGTCTACATCACTCCCCAAATGCCCCCCAGTTACAGTCGTCTCTCCCAGTACTGTCTCCCTCCATCCCCCCTGCACCATTCCTCCTGTTTCCATTCCCAAACTGCCCCAGTCCACTCACAAAATCTGTTCTAGTTCCCCTTCCCAGGGGGATCGGTGCATTCTCTCTTGAGCCTTCCTTTTTACTTAGCCTGTCTGGCTCTGTGGATTGTAGCATAGCTATCCTTTACTCTACAGCTAATATCCACTGATAAGTGAGCACATACCATGTTTGTCTTTCTGGGTCTCTGTTGTTTAACTCAGGATGAATTTTTCTAGTTCTATCCATTTGCCTGCAAATTTCATGGTGCCATTTTTTTAACAGCTGAGTAATGCTCCATTGTGTAAATTAAACACATTTTACATTTTTTTTTTAATTCTTAGGTTGAGGAACATATAAGTTGTTTCCACTTTCTGGCTATTATGAATAAAGCTGCAATGAACATGGTTGAACGAGAGTCCTTGTGGTAGGATAGACCACCCTTTGGGTATATGCTCAAGAGTGGTATTGCTGGACTTTGAAGTAGATCGATTCCCAATTTTCTGAGGAACTGCCATATTGATTTCCGAAGTGGCTGTACAATTTTCACTCCTCCCAGCAGTGAAGGAGTGCTCCCCTTGCTCCACACCATCTCCATGATGAGCTGTCACTTGCTTTATCACAATTTTTTAAGGACTCTCCTCAATGGCTGCCTGTCTGGTCTGTTTATCTTTGGGGGCGGGGCATTGTCACAGACGCCTTCTGTGTCCCTCATTCTCAATTACTAGTCTGAAGTCATCAATGTCACTGCAAAAGAAGCTTCCTTGCCCATGTCAGCCAGTGGCAGCATAGATTGTGGAGTTCCTCATGGTTCCTAGGGGCAGCACAGACCACAGATGTCAACATGGTCTCTGGTGGCAGCAACCTGGCCTTGGGTGGCAGTCCCTGCCAGGGACATCCACAAGTGCTCCAGTGGCAGCAGAGACCACACCCACATCAGTTCTCTGGTTTCGCTTCTCTCCACCAAGCTGCCACATTTATTTTTTTTAATTTCTTGAGACCACTTTTTTAAAGTATCTTCCCACCGGGCGTTGGTGGCGCACGCCTTTAATCCCAGCACTTGGGAAGCAGAGGGAGGTGGATCTCTGTGAGTTCGAGGCCAGCCTGATCTACAGAGCGAGTGCTAGGATAGGCTCCAAAGCTACACAGAGAAATCCTGTCTTGAAAAACAAAAAAACAAACAAACAAACAAAACAAAACAAAACAAAAAGTATCTTCCCATAAGACCAGCCTTTTTAGTTGTTCAGGAGATGTTGCACCCTCTGCATACCCCTCCTCCTCCTCCTCCTCCCAGGCTGCCTCCACGTCTCCACTCAAAGCCTCTGTGGGTCCCTCAGGCTCCTCAGAGTGGCTCCAAGGTCCTATGGGTGCCATTGGCCACCATCATCTTGAATCTCATTTGATCTGAAGAAGAAGAAAATCTAACAAATTCCCACAAAGAAAATTACAGTTCAGATGGCTTCACTGGCCATCGCTAACACACGTCGGGGAAGAAATAGTGCTGGTCTCAAATTCTTTCAGAACACAGGTAGGAGGACAACAGTTCCCAGCTCGTGTGATGAGTGTGTGTGTGTGTGGGGGGGATCACTTGAATATTGAAATGAAGCAAAGACAGAGAAAAGAAAGTCTATGCATAAAACCTTCCACATTTGTACATGCTGAAATCCACACCAAAATATCAGTAAATCTAATCCACAGACGATACACATGAGTCATATGACCAGGTGAGCTCATCTCAGGAACTCAAGGTGCCTTAGCAGTCAAAATCAGTTACCATAACTCACCTTATTAACACACATAAACACACATACAAAGCCTAAAATTAAAATGAGGTTTATCTTATTGTTAATAATATTTTGTCTCAGTAAAGTTGATATTTTGAAAATTAAATATCAGCAGCAACTTACTAGAAAAATAGAAGGCCTCCATCTCAGCCGTGAATGGCTTGCCCTACCTTCATCACTGCAAATATCTGGGAATTATTTGAAAACTGCACAGGATCCTTACACAGAAAAAATATAAATAAAATAAAACCCAAATAAATAGAGTTATAGAACGTCTTTGGGAACATATTGATGTCAAATCCCTCAATATTAATTCTTTATATTCAAAACCAATAATTTGATTTTAATGGATCTTAATAAAATCTATACAAATAGCAAAGGCATTTTTTGGAAACTAAGGAGGAGCAAAGAAAGAAAATGTTGCCCTGATATTTAGAAATTCTACAGGATGTGGCCATGAAGATAGGAAGACAAGAAGAAAATTGGTAAAGAAAGGAACTCAGAGAGTGTTCCCACCGTGACCCGTGAAGAGGAGGTGCCAGACTCAGCAAAGGCAAAGGAATGGATTATGAAGAAGGTGCCATTTGCAACCCTAATGAAGATTGTTGGATGAAGTTGTGGCTCCAACTCAAAACGAATTCAAAAACAACTTTTAAAAAGCCCTAAATATGAAAGAAAAAGGCTAGGTAGTTATAGAGGTATCATCATTTGACATGATGGTGGTGAGGACATAGTAAGACACACGAATGATAAACTATAGAATAAAAATCGTTGAATTTGATTACATTAAAATTGAAAGTTGAATTTGATTACATTAAAATTGAAAATACACAAGCCGGGCAGTGGTGGCGCGCAACTTTAGTCCCAGCACTCGGGAGGCAGAGGCAGGCAGATCTCTGTGAGTTCGAGACCAGCGTGGTCTACAACAGCTAATTCTCCAAAGCCACAGAGAAACCCTGTCTAGAAAAAATAAAATAAAAATAAAAATACATATGCAAGCACAGCCATTAGAGGCATAGTTAAGGAGTGGCAAATAACAAGCATTGTCTATCTCGCAGATAGGCTGGAATACAAGATATCGCAAAGCGGCAGGGTGGAAGCAAGAAATCCAGGGGGAGAACGGACACTCCCAGAAGGGGACCGGAAGTGCCATGAGTGACAGGAAACGTTGAAGCCCATTGCTGATTTAAAAGACACGAATGAAAACGGCAATGGGATGCAGTGGCTACAAACTCCAAGTCAGAAAGCAAAGAGCTGCTGTTGGTGAGGACCTGGGCAAACAGAACCCCGTGCCAGCCCCCAGCACGGTGCACAACTCTGGGGCCGTCCTGTGCATGATGCTGAGCTCCAGGCTGTGAGCTGTGTCCTTGAGAAAGAGCATTTCGCAGCCAGGATGCAGACCTGCAAGAGAGACCCTAGTGGCCTCCAGGTCCTGTCGCTTGCCCAGATGGTGTGGCAAGGTTCAGAACGCAGTATCTATTCAGTCAGCACTGCATAGGAGGGGGGTGTTAGGGTCCTGAGCATCAGCTCCCTCTGTGGGTCTTCCAAGGACAGCAAGCAGCGTGGGCCGGTAGCACACTCTGGGAGCCTCTGTGGGCCCTCCCTGCCTCAGAATGCCCGTCAGCGCTGTGGACAGGCCACCGCCCCCACTCTATCTCTGAGGCCAAGTTACATAACCAGGCAACAGGAAACATTTGCAGGGCGCCCTTTGAGGTTTGACCTATTTATTTTTCACCAGGAGATTTTTTGAAAATTCTCTTTGTTAAGAGAATCTCCTCCTCTCCTCTTTTCTTTCCTCTGATTTTGACATCAACACAGATGCCAGTGCGGGCAGAATTTGGGAATTCAGAGACTCTGCAGTGCACCGACTCTGTTCCTGACCCCCCTCCTCACCCCAAGGTCTCTATAAGAGTTTCACTGCACCCCAAAGACAAAGAACAGGGTTCCTCCTCCAGTCCCCAGCTTTGCCCCCAGGTCCCATCTTCTGATCCCTTTGTCCACCCAGGACGATGAGCCCAAGGGGAGGTCTGAGGGCCCAACATTTGACCTGGGCTTTATAGCCTCAAGACCTAGTCATACTCCTTAAATCCATTACTCCAAAAAGGATCAGTGGGTCTGAGAGTGTGTATGCGGCAGAACACGTCAGGGGACAAGATAGATTTGCCTGTGACAAGGGATACCAGACACCAGCCTTGTGTTGCTAGCATCTCCCCTGCCTGGCTGGCCCACGTCTGGGGATGCGTCGTTAGACATGGAAACAAGGAGTCTCCAAAGGCGGTTCTATCAGCCATTTATACGTTAGTGTGCGTAAAGTGCACACAGACTTCCCTGAGGGTGGGGTGTAAGATCACCCTTCAGTGTACACACAGACTTCTGAGGGTGGGTGTAAGAGCACCCTTCCGTATACACACAGACTTCTGAGGGTGGGGTGTAAGAGCACCCTTCCGTATACACACAGACTTCTGAGGGTGGGTGTAAGAGCACCCTTCCGTATACACACAGACTTCTGAGGGTGGGTGTAAGAGCACCCTTCCGTATACACACAGACTTCTGAGGCAAAAGGCACCACAGCAAGGGGTGACCAGGCTGCCAAAGACAGGTCTCACTCCCTCCTGACTGCTCTGGCTTGGACTGTCCCGAGACTTACACCCCCCAATCCCATATTCAAGACCACCCGCAAGACAGGTGACTCTCCTGCTCAAACCACCCTTACTTTTGCTCCCTCTAGAAATCACTCCTAACTTTGATGTTCGTTCTTCTGTCTTCTCTTGCCCCCCATTTTACTCATCTGCCTTTTGTTCTCTTTGTCTTTCTCTTCTTCACACCCTCACGTCCTCCTGTGTAGCTGTGGCTGTCCTGTTACTCATAGGCTGGGATCAAGTTCACAGCAATCCTCCTGCCTCAGTTTCCCAAGTTCTAAAATTACACAGGTGGGCCATTACAACATGCACTTTCTTGTCTCTTATATTTTATTCTGTTCCTTCTCATGTTATTTTCTTGTTTCCTACATCCCCTTTGATTTCTCTTACCACTTTGTAACTTTTTAAATTAATTTTTTATTTTAATTAGAAAGATTATTTTACATGTCAATCCCAGATCCCTCTCCCTCCCCTGCCCCCCCAACTAACACCCTACCTATCCCTTACCCTTTCTGCTCCCCAGGGAGGGTGAGGCCTTCCATGGGGGGGGGGTCCTTCAGAGTCTGTCATAGTCTTTAGGATAGGGCCTAGGCCATCCTCCATGTGTCTTGGCTCAGGGAGTATCCCTATATGTGGAATGGACTCCCAAAGTCCATTCCTATGCTAGGGATAAGTACTGATCTACTCAAGGGGCCCCATAGATTCCAAGGTCTCCTCACTGACGCCCACATTCAGGGGGTCTGGATCAGTTCCATGCTGGTTTTTCAGCTTTTAAGAGTTTAAGAATGTTTTTTTTAAGAATGTTTGTATGTATGCCTCTGTGTGTGGGTTTGTGAGTGCCAGAGGAGGACATTGGGTCCCCCAGAACTGGAGTTAGAGATGGTTGTAAGCTGCCCCAAGTGCATGCTTGGAACCCAACCCATGCTCTCTGCAAGAGCAACACATGTTCTTGACGGCCGAGCACCTCTGTAGGCCTCTGCCCACTCTAAAACTCAGTCTGCGGTTTCAGAAACATGCTATTTCTCACTTGGCTCATTTTGACAGTATCCGTAGAAATAAAATGAGTTGTGCACACTCGTGCGTGCCTGTGTGGGGGGTGTTATTGGGAACACATCTAGAGCCCTGTGTAGTAGCATCTCACCTTGCCAGTGAATTTATGTTAGTGGCCACACCCCTTTGGGAGTGGCTTCAGGTGTGGACAGGACCAGAAGGTAGAGAAACACAGGGCAGGTTCTCTCTCTTGGGTTGTGGATCGCATGTTCTGGAGTAGGAAGGCCTCAGCGGTTCTTTACTCTTATCTGTGTAAGTTGTTCCCCAATAAAACACCCATTTATCATTTATCTTGGGTCTAGTGAACTCATTACTACCCCACCTTCAGCCCTGCACATGCTAGGCAAGCTGCCATCACTGAGTTTCATCCTAAGGCCTTTAACATTTTCCTTTGATTTGCTGGCTGGTTTTGACATGGTCTCAAGTAGCTCTGGCTGGTTTTGAACTCCCCATGGAACAAAGATGACCTTGTCCTCCTGGTCTTACCAAGTACTGGGTTGCACCACACCAGGCCTTCTTTGTTTCGTTTTTCATTTTGAGACAGACTCGTGCTGTGTCACCCAGGTTGGCTTTGAACTCTCTGTTGCTCAGGCATTCCTTGAAATGGCAATCTCCCTGCCTCAGCCTCCTGGGTGCTTGCATTCCAGACCCTGCAGCCAGGCCTCGCTAACACTTCCTTCATAATGTGCACACTTGCTGGGTCACCATTTTTCTTCCTCTTACCATACTCAATACTCTTCCCGGTGAAACCTTCCCTCCCCGTCCCTCCCTCCCCGTCCCTCCCTCCCTGCCCCTCCCCCTCTGTCTACTCTCTCCTCTTCCCCCTGCCCCCTCTTTCTCCTCATTCTTCATCTTTCACTCACTCTCATCATTTCAGCCTCCTAAACATCTCAATCATACCACGTCTGCAGATCTTTACTGGCCTGATATTTTATACTAAGCAAGTCTGCTTCAACCATTCCCCTTAAAAATTAAACCCATCTGCCCTCAACTGGAAACAGCCTCCCCCCTACCAGGGACAATAAATATTGATGACTTGAGGCATGATTGGCCTTTATGATGTTTGATGACAAATGGTATTGGTTACAGAACTTAATCATTTAATAAAGAAAATAAAAAGCCTAGCAGGCATGCTGCATGTCAACAGACATTATTAAGTGTCAAAAGAAATCCTCATCTTCCCTGAGTCTGGATCTAAGCAGCATGAGGTGGGGAGTGGTTCCAGTGGGGGAGTTTGGTCAGCTTTTACGCAGCATTAGGACCTTGTTTCTTTTTGTGTCCACCCTAGTTTGTGCCAACTGAGATTTCCTGAGCCCTACTGTAGTCTCCGCCACAAAGCCTTCTTTAGGTAAGTCTCCTTCCTCTTCATCAGCCTGTCTGGCATCTGTCACCATGGCTGTGGGAGGCCTCTGAGACACCTCCAGTTGGATGTATTGAAAGACACATTGCTGGAGGCCAATGGGAGATAGGAACACTTGTGTCCTTCATTATTTTGTCACAAAACAAGAGGCGTCTGGCTCTGGGGTTTAAAGTGAATAAACCAAGATCTGGTTCAAGAGCCCGGACACTGCTATTTATTCTTGGCTGTGTTAAATATAAGTAGCATTATTAAAGGGTGGCTGCCAGCATTTCTATTTAAAGTATATTCAGTCATAAAAAGAAGAGTGGAAACCATTTACTGGGGATTTGAGTGTGTTTATATGGTTTCTGGGGCTAGATTCTGACTACCTCAGAAACGGGTATTTTTAGAAGGATCATAAATTCCCGTGGTCTTGAGGGTGGCTTGGAGAAGCAAGCCCCTAAAGGCTTTTGTAATTAGAAAGAGTAACCTGGTTTTGTCAAGCTGTTGACTGACCTATCTCCCACCCACCTGCAGCTCTGGCTGTGGGAAGAGTCAGGCTCCTTTTTAACTCCAAGGAAGGTTATGGAAAAAGAGGCCATGACTGGGAAGATAATGGGGACTCAGACATTGATGGAACAGGGTTACCCTGACAGCTCCCACAGCGGCCTGGTGAAAGGCCACAGGAAGTTTGTGGAGGGAGTTTGAAAGGGCACATCTGAGTGTTGGCTCTGGAGAAGCAGGATGCCTCTTAGGTGGACACTGCCATCTGTGATGGCAATGGCACCTGTCACCCAGGAGACCTTGCAGGGGAAGTGTGCACAGTGTGTCTGCAGTTTGATCATCACCGAAGTGCTGAATGTTTTCATTCCGAAAAATACCAGCACAGTGTGCCAGGAAGGGAGCAGGGCTGGAGACGAGTCACGGGGTAAGATGCCGTCTGACCCTGGTGGCAGCAGTGGGTGGCTCCACGGTGGTGATGGCGGCACTTCGGGGTTCAGCCAAGGAGAGTGCAGGCGACAAGAGGCAGAAGTTGCAGAGGGTGCTTATGCAAGAGCAAAGGGCCCCAAATCACCTAGATTTGAAGGATGTCGAGCCCCAACCCTGAGGAGCTGCTGCACCATTCGCCTTCATTTGCTGGAGTCATCCAAGGCCAATCAGTGGAGACACAGGAACAGTGCTGAGGGGAGAGATGAGTGAGGCCCAGAGGTGTCGGTGACCACGCTACAAGAATGTGTTGGAAGGCCCAGGAAGAGGAGGCTGTGGAGGAAAGGGGGGAAGTTCTCCAGGATCTTCATAGTTCCTGTCCGTCTGTTTGATTTTGCATTGTTAGGGTTGTAATGAAACAGGACTGCTCAGGGCTTGGAAGGTGCTGTCCAGACTCAAGTCAGCCCTGCTAGGGCCACTGGAGCTGGAGAATGGGCAGGAGCCTCTCAGAGATGGTTTTCTGGTGACAGGGCGCGCAAATCCTTCCCTCAGCCCAACCAGCAATGCCTCTGCCCCTGAGATATTTGGCAGTGTGGTTGATGGATCTTCTAAGGACAAATGGCTGTAAACATCACAGAGTGTGTGTGGTATGTGGTGTGTGTGTGTGTGTGTGTGTGTGTGTGTGTGTGTGTGTGTGTGTGTGCGTGTTTGTGTGTGTGTATGTATGTGTGGTGTGTTTGGTATGTGGTGTGTATGTGTGTGTGTGTATGTATGTGTGGTGTGTTTGGTATGTGGTGTGTATGTGTGTGTGTTGTGTGTTGTGTGTGTGTGTGTTGTGTGGTATATATGTGTGTAGGGGTGTATGTATGGTGTGTGTGTGGTATGTGGTGTGTATGTGTGTGTGGTGTGTGGTATATATGTGTGTGTGTGGTGTGTGGTGTGTGTGTGTGTGTGTGATATATGTGTGTGTGTATGTATGTGTGGTGTGCATATGAGTGTGGTGTGCGGTGTGTGTGTGGGGTGTGGTATATGTGTGTGTGTATGTATGTGTGGTGTGTGTGTGGTATGTGGTGTGTATGTGTGTGTGTTGTGTGTTGTGTGTGTGTGTGTTGTGTGGTATATATGTGTGTGGGGGTGTATGTGTGGTGTGTGTGTGGTATGTGGTGTGTATGTGTGTGTGGTGTGTGGTATATATGTGTGTGTGTGGTGTGTGGTGTGGTGTGTGTGTGTGTGTATGTGTGTGATATATGTGTGTGTATGTATGTGTGGTGTGTGTGTGTGATATGTGGTATGTATGTGTGTGTGGTGTGTGGTATATTTGTGTGTGTGTAGTGTGTGGTATATATGTGTGTGTGGGTGTATGTGTGGTGTGTGTATGGTATGTGGTGTGTATGTGTGTGTGGTGTATGGTGTGTGTGGGGGTGTGTGGTATATATGTGTGTGGGGGTGTATGTGGGGAGCACTGTGTGTCCAGCTTTACAAAGAACAAGCGCTAACAGATGAAGGGCAGAATAATGAAGGATTCTTCACCGACCACCATCTTATTAGAGGGCAAACCCACTGCCCCCAGGTTCGCTCTTTTTGGGTTTTGTCCTGTAAGTGAGGTAGGCAGGATAGAGTTTTACTCCAAGGAACTCCTGGGAATCGACACGCTTCCCTTTTCTAGGGGCAATCTGAAAATACTTTGCTACTCAAAAGTAACCTCCATTTGTTGGGGTAGATTTTTGGTTTTTTATTATTGTTGTCGTTTTTTTGATATTTTTTTTCTTGTAACATACATATATAATTTTTTAAGGTATTGGAAACCTTAAAAAGAAGGTTTCTTCCTGAAGAAGAAAAAGAAGAAAGAAAAACCCCACCACAACTCCTAGTTGTCAGAGGCGCGATGCATATCAGTTATGCTGGGAGACAATGAAAACATCAAAAAGCGCATACAGACCATAAAAAATTCAAGTCCTCTGAAGCAATGTGGGACGCGCTTGGTTGTGCTCCTCATTTGCATGTCGGTACCCACAATGCTCTGCAAACTCCAGATCTTTCTGAGCAGCCCTGGTGTCTGAGCTCTAGGGAACAAAGCCAGAGGATCGGGCGAGCTTGTGGGGAGGCTCTTCTGTGTCTGCCGCGGAGCAGTGGGGCTGGCGTGGGCGCGGGAACTTCTCCCACGGTGGTGATTAGCAGGCGACCCTTGAGGGCTCCATCACAGGCCGGCCGGGGAGCAGCGCCTGGCCTTTTGTTTTGTTGTGCTGTTATTTTGGCCTTACTCTCATTGCCATTCCTGAGATAGCTGTGCTGCAAGACGCACAGTGAGCAGAGGGCGCCGACCCGCAGAAGTGGCTGCCTCGGTTGCAATAGCTGCTAGCCTAGAAAAGGGGACCTGTGCAAGGTGTGCCTCCTTTGGCATGGCCACACCTCGAGGCGCACGGAGAACCCCAAGGCTTGCTGCTAGTGGGATGCGGTTTCTCTCATCCTCTCTCCGGGACTCACCTTCCCGCTCCCCCAAGCTTCTTTCTCCCCCGGAATTGGATCTTCACAGAGCCCAGCAGAGCCACTGTCTACATCTAGAGGGTCAAAGCCCAGAGGAGGCTTGAAGTACGAGCCTCAAACTCAGAGCTGGAGAAAAAGAATTAAATCCAGCCTTTACACGGCCCCCAACACCCCACCTCACACACCCCACCCGCTATGTGCCCATACCCCACCGGCCAAAGCTACCCTGAGTGTCCCAGAGTGGCTGAGAACCCTTGTTCTTGTAGGTTTAGATAATACAGCATTCTGAAGCATTACAAAACACATTCAAAAACATAATAATCTGTGGCCTTGAAGGTTTGGGCATGGGTTTGCCCTTTTGAGTTTGCCAGTCTCACTTTTCTCAATGCCAGTGAGGAGTTTATAGGCCAGATTAATTTTGCAGTAAGAAAGCAGGGTGAGAAAAGTGAACGTATCTGTGGGCCGGTAGCACACCTCCTGCAACATGGAGCTGCAGAGGTAAGATGAAAAGAGCCTCCTGTCCCCATGTTCAGGAACGGCTGGTCCACCCAGGAAGCACCAGCGGCAGCAGGCTCGTTTGCTTTCTAAAAAGTGCCCGATATTTGTTTGTTTGTACATGTGTTTATTTTGTGCGGCACTGGGGACTGAACCTCTTGCCTTGCACATGCTTGCCAGGCACCACTGAGCCTCATCCACAGCCCCCTACCCACATTTAAAATTCTTTGTGAAGGTTTGTTTTAAAAACAGGGTATCATTAAGTTGCCCAGACCGTGCGCAGTAACTCGGGTACTTAGAATTACAGAACTGTACCGCCAGGCCCAGCTACGGGCCAACATGAGGGCTGATTCTCTTCCAGGAACCACCAGCTAGGACTGTGTGGACCCTGTTCTCGAAAGGCTCAAGCTACTTCCTGCTGGGCCTGCAGTGGTGGCTCCACCAGTCCCAAAGGCCTTGGTCTTTTCCAAGGATGCCCTGGAGCCAGTGTGCTCCTGCCTAGCTAGCACTTGCAGGTTGGCATGCTCGTTCCTGGCTGGACTCACAGACAGAATTGCTGAGTGCTCCTATCTGTCACTCAGGACCCCAGCACTGGGACAGCCCAGCCCTTAGTCTTGACAGCCCATCCTGGCATGGACAGAGAAGAGTCGGGCCCAAGGTCTTGGCTCATAACCGTCTCCAGCTTTTCTATCTCAGCCCCAATAGATCAGCAGATACAGCCCGCACCTGCGCCAGCCTGCGGGATCTTCTGGCCTCCCGTGCCCTCCGAGTATTTGTGTTTCCCTTCTGTGTGGTACTGAAAGAAATAAGGAGTGAGCCGGGTGGTGAACAATTTGAATTTAAAAATTCCTCCCAAGGTTTGTTGTGTCTAATTTGGGCTGCGAGTAGTTTGGGGTGTCAACAGCTCACCATTTTTAGTCAGCACAGCCCTTTCTGTTGAACTTGGGTAGTGGTGAAAACCAATTTCCCCTGAATAAAGTCTAATACATCTGCACGCTTATCCCACACGAGTCTTTACACTCTGTCTGTCTTACCACACCTCAGAAATCACAGAAGGGGTGTCTGTGGAGACAACAGGCAGGTTAACCCAAACTTCTGACATGAAGAAAAATCGCCTGCCAGTCTACCCTGGGGGGTGAAGATGCTGGGTGGGAGTCTGTTTTGGAATCATCTTTTCTTGTGACCCAAAGAACAAATAATGATGCCACTAACCAAGGTATGGGAATTAAAATTGGGAGAAATGAAAAATAAGGGGAGGGAGGAGGTCACTTTTTAAAACGGCCCTTTTACCTCTAAAATGGAACTGGATTCCTCAGCCATAGCCACACCTTAGAGAGGTCTACTGGTCACCATTTTGCACAGTGGTGGGAACCACAGATCACAGCAGAATTGGCTTCTCCTTGTTGCTGGGACAAAACATGAGAGAGAGAGAGACAGAGACAGAGATAGAGACAGAGACAGAGACAGAAAAAGAGAGAGAGAGGAGAGAGACAAGAGAAAGAGAAAGAGAGAGAGGAGAGAGAGAAAGAGAGAGAAAGAGAGCGACCTTCAGGACAGGTTTAGTATGATTCACAGTTGTCATATCAGCTGAAGCAGAGAGGGACAGGAAACAGAGCAGAGCATGAATGTGGTACACAGCTGCTTCACCCTTTTGTTCAGTCGGGGAAGGGCGCCCCCTCACAGGCACACCCAGAGGTGTTTCCAGGGAGATTCTAAATCTTGTCTAGTTGACAGTGATAACATCACTACGAGGTTGCAGCAATGCTGTTGCTGACAGTGTTTATCAAGGACTTGCTTTGTTCTAGCAGTGCAGCTACAGGCCTTTCTACACCAACGTCTTCCGTTATGGTTACTCTGTGAAATTAATGTTACGCCACATCGAGAGACTGGACTCTGGACATGCGCAGCTCCAAAGCCGGATGGGGGGAGGGAGCACACCTGGAAGGTTCTTCATCAGGAATCCCCATGCTGGGCTGGGTTTTGGGGGTGTGCTCAATGCCTTCTGTGGTCTGACTGAGATGAGGAAGCCAAGCCAAACTCAAGATCAGGGTGGATAGCAGAGTCTGTGCTGAGAGAGGGAGACCACACCACCTTCTGACACATCTAAGTCCCAAAGCGCATGCCAGGAAAGACAGACATTGTCAGTGACCCTGATGACTTCTTATGTTGACTCTCAGATGTGGCCATTGCTGAGTTAGGCAGGGTGAGGCAGGAGGCCCCTCCTGTAGACACCCAGCCCCTATAGAGGCACTGCATGGGGATTTGGGGAGACACCAGGGAGCAAGGCAGGCTCTTCACTCTCTAGCAGCTTACACTCATGGTCTTTGAGTGGGGCAGCTAGGAAAGAGACCTAAGGCTGAATGGGACTGCGCTCATTCTGACATGAGACTGGGCCAGGGATCACATGAGCTCAGCTTCCTGGAAGTGAGCCTGGCAGGAGTCAAGGTGCCATGTAAAAATCATTAAGTGCCTGGGTTGGTAGGTCAAGACTTTAGAGGCTCTCAGAGAGATTTGTGTGCGTGCACGAACAAGTGTAGTGTGGGGTGAGAGAGACAGAGACAGAGACAGAGAGGGGGGAGAGAGAAGGAGGGAGTGAGTGCATGGAGCGTATGTGTGGCAGTTAACAGGTTAACAAGGTTAACAACCCCTGGCAGCATGACCTTCTGTCTTTCTGCTCTTTGATCTCCACTGCATGAATTAACCCCAAAATTGCTGTTTGGTGCCAGGACAGCTGCCACCGATCGCTCACACCTCCTTTCTAAGCAGAAAGATGCGATGCTGGGAGAAGGGAGCATCTTCCCAGAAGGCTCATTAGACCTTCTACAAATGGCACTGCCCATTTCTAATTAGAAAGGAGACTAGGAAATGGATTCAATTTCCTGGACATGTTCTCAATTTCAGTAAAAATCTGCTAGTAAAGACAATGAAGAAGAGGACAGATAAGCTCTGCGGGTTCTGCTCTGAGGGCCAGATCTTCTGTATGCAACATCCCAGGGGAAGGAGTTCACTGGCTAACACCCGTCCATCCTCACTCCCATCTGAGAGATGCTCAGCTCTGGGACACAGCTTACTGTGTGAGGCCTAACTGTGTGGCATACACAATGCTCTCGCGGTGCCTGGGGTGCATAGCTAGACTTTTTCCTGTTCTGATCCTGCTGCAAACGGTTTGGGTAATTGCACTGATTTCTTCCTCACTATTTTCAGTCATTTAAAAGCACCCCTCAGATGTGCAGCCTCTGTTTAGTAACAAAGCCTCTGGTGAAAGAAGGGATCCCCTTGGTGGTGGCTGGCAGAGTCTCTGGCTTTGCCAGATGGATGGATGGATGGATGGGTTGGGAAACCTCAACCATTACTCAACAGAAAATGTGCTGCCTCTCCCTGACTCAGGCTCCTACAGAATAGTTAATGACTTCTACTAAGCAAAACACTGGAATGTCTTGGTTTAAAAAATCCACAAAAATTAAAGCTATCTTAAAGCTACCGTGTCAGTCAAGGGGCAGTTTCCACTCCTGTGTTTGTTCAGCTTTCTTTGCCTTTCCCACCCCCTGCCCCAGCCCAAAGCAAAGAGACACTATCAGTTTTCCCAAGACGATAGCCCCAAAGCTAGCCAGGTGCTCTCAGATAAAGTGAGTTCTTTGGTCACAGAGCTTCCTGGGGACCTGATATGTTCTAGGTCTCTGTATCCCAGGGCTAGAGAAGTCAGACCAAGTTTCAGGAGTGGAGGGGCAGGACTGTAAAATGGACACTTTCAGCCTCCTCCTAGCCATTGTCAAAGAATCACTGGAGGCATAGGTCACCTCTTGTAGCCACCAGGTACTTCTAGGTGTGTTGACAATGACCAGCCTTAGATGCTGTGAGCCCCATCTCACAGACGCCCCCCTCTGCAGAACCATCTGGAAAGAATGTCTGTACTCTGGGTGGCTAGGTTCCCCTGGAGAGGTGGTATACCAGGTATAGCCCGGGAGTGTGGCTGTCCTGACGCTGGTTCTCACTTTGCCCAAACATGAGCAGTGCTCTGAAGTGTTAGTCAAATGACCACGGAGCCAGTGTCACCTCATTCTTTCTAGAACCATGTCAGGGTTGGCTTCTCCTCTCTCTTTCTTCCTGCATTGGGGGGGGTGGTTTCAAGACAGGGTTTCTCTGTGGCTTTGGAGGCTGTCCTAGAACTAGCTCTTGTAGACCAGGCTGGTCTTGAACTCTGCCTCCCGAGTGCTGGGACTAAAGGGGTACACCACCACCTCCTGGCTTTGCCTTCCCTTCCTTCCTTCCTTCCTTCCTTCCTTCCTTCCTTCCTTCCTTTCTTTCTTCCTTCCTTCCTCTATTCCTCCCTCCCTCCCTTTTCTCCATGTTAAAATATTTTTCTGTTTAGAAAAAATAGGGTCTAATGTAACCTTGTCTGGCCTCAAACTCACTACAGAGCCAAGAACCTCAGGCCTCTGATCCAGCAGCCTGCTGACTGTCAGGATTATAGGTATGTCTGCCATGCTTGGTTTTTCAGATAGAGATGAAGCCCAGGGCTTCATGCATGTTAGGCAAATGCTCTACAAACTGGGCTACATCCAAGCCATGTCCTGGGCATTTCTTGATATGCACTGAGGACAGAACCCAAGGCTCTGTTGTTGCTACCCCTGAGCTACCCACTTCTCTGTGTATATTTTAGTGATCAATGTAATGTTCTATTGTACAGGATGTGTCATAGAGTGGCAGTGTAGCATGATGTGTCCCCATGTATGCTGTAAGCTGCTGTAGCAAAGATACCCAAACACAGGGGATCAAATTCTAGAAGCAGAACGTGATGCCCTCTCAGTCAGCCAGGTGGCCATGCAGGAAGCAGACTACAGGAACAGCTCTGGCTTTCCTAAGACACGAGTTCACAGCCCAGTTCTCTCTTCAGTTTTCATCACTTCCAAGCCAGGAGGAAAAGAGAGGGAGAAGGACAACTTCCTCATAAAAACAACCCCTGAGTGTCCTTTTCACTTCTACTGATACCTCATTGAGCAAAATGTTCATGACTATAGTTACCTGCTAAAAGGCTGGAATGTACCATCTCTGGCACAACAGTCATGTATCAGGAATTGATGCTAACTAATCATTGTTAATATTCCCAGTTTACAGAGGTGATCTTGGAGTTACTGGTAATACATGGACAGCCTGAACTCATAAGAAATGGGCCATCTCAATGATCTTCATATTATTTGTGTACTACTGTAAATATCTAACAAAACTAGTTAAACATAATTATTTCTGTTTCTTTTGTATTTATTTATTTTTGATTTTGCATCCTAACTGAAGTTTCCCCTCCCTCCTCTCCTCCCAGTCCCTCCTCCCATCCTGTCACCCCCCCATCTCCCCCCTTTATCTTCAGAAAGGGAAAGGCTTCGCATGGATATCAACCAGCCATAGTATACCAAGTCGCAGTGAAACTAGGCACCACCTCTCCTGTTAAGACTGGATGAGGCAACTTGGTAGGAGGAAAGAGTTCCAAAAGCAGGCAACAGAGTCAGAGACAACCCCTGCTCCCACCGTTAGGAGTCACAGAAAAAGATCAAGTTACACAGCTGTCACACAAATGCAGAGGGCCTACTGCAGGCTCTCTGTTTTTTGGTTCAGTTATATTCAGAAATTTTACATATAGCTACAGTCTATAGTAACTAAAGAAAATTTGAAAGGTACTGGTGAATATCACTGGGCATTATTCAAGTGAAGTGATTCTCAGAGCCCCAGCCAATAGATAAAAAGACTCACGCCATGATTGCCAACTTGGGATTGACTCAGCTTCCTAAGATTCATATTTCTGAGAATAGAGTATTACTAACCGGACTTGAGTAACCCATGCATGTGTATGAACTCATATTTTATTTCCAATTATGACTATTCATTAGCAGCAGTTGGGGGTGCCAAACAAAGACTTGGAAAACAGGACAGCAGGCACAAGCTCTGACTAACAATGAGCTCGGGACCTGGTCTCACTGTGTCTCCTCCTCTGCTCCCAAGACTGTCACCCTGGCCTTGTCTGCTCCCAAGACTGCCACCCTGGCCTTGTCTGCTCCCAAGACTGCCACCCTGGCCTTGTCTGCTCCCAAGACTGCCACCCTGGCCTTGTCTGCTCCCAAGACTGCCACCCTGGCCTTGTCTGCTCCCAAGACTGTTACCCTGGCCTTGTCTGCTCCCAAGACTGCCACCCTGGCCTTGTCCACACCACTGCCTCTTGCGTCTTCTTGCACTGAGTCAATGATGCCTGTGTGTTGATGGATGTCCTAGTTTGCAGTCTGCCGCTGTGTGATAACCAGCAGGACCAGAGCAACCCAAGGAGGGAAGCTTCAGCTCGCAGGTGATAGTGCATTGTAGAGAAAGTCGGGGCAGGACCTCAGACAAAAACCTTGGGAAGGCTGTTTGCTGGCTCATGGTCAACAGCCTTCTTATACATCTCAGGCCTGCCTGCCAACATGATGCTGCTCACAATGAGTCAAGCCCTCACCCATCAATCATTAGTCAAGGCAATCTCTCATAGGTAAAGTACCACACTGTAGCTCAGGCTGTCCTGTAACTCAAAATGCAGCCCAGGCTGCCCTCCAACTCACAGAAATCTCCTGCCTCAATGTCCCAAGAGCTGGAATTATAGATGTGAGCCAAGATTCCCAGCCTTGAGTCATTTTTCTGTGTTACACATCTGTTTTTCTTCTGCTCGTTCTTAAAATAAGCAAAATAAAATTAACAATTCAAGAAACTTGTATAGTAAGAGCATTCAGCGTGAAGTCAACACTCTTATCAGATTAATTCATAGTATAGTTATTTATTTATTTATTTATTTATTTATTTATTTATTTATTTATTGGTGATTGAACCCAGGGCCTTGCATATACTGGGTGAGTGCTCTACCCCCGAGTCCTCTGGAAATTGAAGTCAGTCATTTCTCATAATTGAACCTTTATCCTTATGGTTCCCACTTTCCCCCTCCCAGCTCTGGAAACCACAATTCCATCCTTTGCTTCCATGAAAGTAGATACCCCTGTGTGCTCTTTAGAGAACATAGGTCCCCTTTTAAGCATGCCAGGCTGATCCTCCCAAAGGGTGCTCTGCAGAGGAATTCTCACCAGCCTAAGACCCCTTGTCGGGTACAGAAGGTTGGAGATCGTTCAGAGCAAGGGCAGCTCCAGGACCTAAACAGCACGGATTTCTGCCATTTCTTCCCCACAGAAAGCCCTAAAGGGCGTCTTAAGACAAAGATGTGGGTCTTGACCTCGGGTAAGATAGAGAAATCTGTTATTTGAAAGGTTCCCAGAATCCTATGCGAGCTCTGGGCCAATCTTCTTACCTTTACTGAATCCTCCCCAGATGATTCCAAGACTCACTCTCCAAACTGCTAAATCCCACATTTGCCTTGTTTACTCTGCTCCCCCCCCAACACCCCCACATGTTTTTTAAAATGTCCATTTGCTACGTGAGCTGGAAGGCAGAGGCCACTGTGTGTGTTAATACCTGAAGCCATGGCTGGGCTCCAAGAAGGAAATGATTTCCCACAGGCTCAGCCAGCTGGGGGAGCTGAACCTTGGGCACTCAGCTCATGGGCTCAGGAGAGCTTTGGTCCAGGACGAAGTCAGTGTTTCCAAGTCAACGCCCAGGGCTCAGTGGTGGGCAGAAGAGTCATTGATTTTTTTTTTCCTGCAATAATAAGTCAAATGCGTTTGTTCAGGCCCTTTCAGCAGCAGAGCTTCATCTGATTATATTTTTGTTTTGGTTTTGGTTTTTCTGTTTGTTCTGAGAGGAAAAAAACCCAGACAGACTAAAGCAAAGCCCTCGGTGTTTGTTCAGTGGCTCCTGGGGTCGAGTCATCCCCACTCTTCAGTCAGATGCATTGATTTTTCAACACATATTTAATGAGTGCCTACTGTGTGTTGCTGTGGGCAATGAGGTCTGTGGGAGAAGTCCAAGGCTTGATGATGTCTAAGAGTGCAGCCTGGTTTCTGAAATCCAAAGTCCTCCCTGGGGGGGAGGGGGGAGGGGGGATAGCCTCTGAGTCATCACCTGAGTCCTACATTAGCAAACCAGTGCTGACCACAGGACTGAAAGGAAATGGACCAAACCTTCAGCCATGCATGCTTGCTTTCTGTCCCCTTGCTTCTTCCTAATTCCTGCCTGATTCCCCGTGATCAAGTCCTTCCCAGCCCTTCCTAGCCCTGCAACATGGTGCTAAATGCTATGTGCTTGCTGGCCCGGTTCATCAGCTCACAACCATAGCAGGTAAAAACTGCACTGTCTCTTGCGTTGCTTGTCATCTTGGGGAGGTGTGGGAAGTGCCTACTCACCTCTGAGAGGGCACAGACAGACCAGAGAGATTGCCTTCCCCAGTCCCGTGTAGTGAATGAGAGGCTTATTGGAGTTATTTGGAGGAGTAACTATAGCATGGTGACTCAAAGCAACATTACAAAGTGATGAAAAAAACAACACATAAGCTGTATCACCAACTTCCCCACCTCTTATATACTCTAGTCTTCAAAGATCACATGCAGTCAAGGGAGAATTGCAAACACGCCTTTGGAGGTAAGGCAGTCAGAATCTCAGATGGCCCCTCTCTACAAGGGAGTAGGAGGGTCTCGTATGGGCAATCACAGACTCTAATTTTGTAGTCAATGCCCATGTGTTGTCTAGACAACAGAGTACCATGGAGAACGAAGAGACTGTTTATCTAGGCTTCGAGGCTAGGTAGATGACATCAAGAGTTAGCACTTCCACCTACACCACGATGTCAGCAATAGGATTAATTGAGCCCCTAAATGAGATTTCATCTCAAGGCCCCATCCTGTCCATTAAATGTCAAATATTCCTATATCACAGAGATTGGTTGGGAAACAGTGCATTTACATGTCAAAAAACAGGCCTCGGAATAATCAGGATCACTAAACCACACTTAAGAGATCACATCTCAGAATGAACTCCCTGTCTCATCAGCACCCAGCCTAGAGTTGTGACAGATGTATATTCTGGATCTCTCTCCTGACATACTGACCCCGAGCCTCCAGGGTCTGAAGCAGGAGGCGGGTTTTAGCTCTGTGTCCAGAGGGTAGAGATTCAGCTCAAGTTCACGTTGAACATGTTTCATCAGAATTAAATTCCCTAATGCCAGGCATTCAGGAACATAACATAGAATTTTTAACCTTCCCTTTGGGATCTGGGCAGACCCACATGAAGCAAAGCTTTAAGGGACTCTGCCTGTGAACAGGGGTCCCCCTCCCTCTACCCCTAATCTCCCCACCCTGGACTTGGGCAGCACTGGAGTCTGGACCTATCACCAAGTATTGAACTAATGAAAGGCTGAAGAACTGAAACATTTCCATCCATCAGAAGTCATTTAGAATCTTGGGGTTTGAGGGAACCCAGGGAGCATGTTTCCAAGATACTCTTTTAACTCTTTTAGCTTCATGGAAAGTACTTCAAGACTTACTTTGCTAACTGTCACTGTGCCAACAAACCTATTACCCTAGAGGTAGCCCTACTTCTGACTCTGTAAGCACAGCTCATGCTATAGTTTGAGAGACTTTGATAAGAGCACTCTAAGTATGAAGGCTCTACTAGAGAGATGGTTGTCAAGAAAATTTCCCAACATGGAAGTCCCTACTCCAGTGGGATGGTGACAGAAGCAGGGCACTTGCTGACACCAGAGTCACTGTCTGACTATTGAAGATGTCATCAAAGTTAATCAGCAAACCAAGGAGTCTGCCTGGACAACTATAGGCTCCCTATTTCCATGGATTAATTTAAGAAAAAATGAAAAGAATAGATTGATGGGGAATGTACTGTGTATGTTTATCGTACTGATTGTTAAATAAAATGCTGTTTGGCCAATGAAACAGCAAGTCAGACGGGACTAGGAGCCAAAGAGGATTCTGGGAAATGTAGTAGAGAAGTGGTGTTCCAGGCAGGAAGTGATATAGCAAGGAGACTCATATTTAAGAAAGGAGAAAGAGGAAGTGTCCCTTTCCCCTTCGCTTCCTCCAGGGGCAGGATGTGAGCCACCGGCAAGAGAGGGGCCAGTGAAAGGCATCCTCTATAAGGTAAGTCTTATAAAATATATAGATTTATGATAGTTAAGACTGAGCTAACAGATGAGAATCCTAGTCATTGGCCAAGCAGCTTTGAACCTAATACAATCTCTCTGTGCATTAATTTGGCCCTAACTCGGGCGGGCGGCTGGCATAAAGCGCACACGTGGTGATGGGGCTCAGCGGCTTTGGCAGAAAGATTTATCGTAAGAATAGATAGTTCTTGTTCTCTTTGTGGTAACCTAAGAACTCCACATTTCAAGAGATACTTGATACCTGCAGGTCCCAGACATGTTTGAGAAGTGACCCCAAATTACTCTGCAATAGATCCGGTGCTGTGTTCATCAGGGATCCCCAGGTGCTAGATACACATGAAAGTTGGGCAAGGGGGAAAGAAAGCAAAGTCCAGATATATACACCTTTCTGTTCCACAGGTGATTTCTTTCCCTCTTATTTTCAAGCAAATTTATTTTTTCAAGAAGAATACATTCTTATTAGAGGAAATTTCACCAAAGTGGAAATGCAAGACATAAAGAAACTCCCATCAACCCAAGAGAAGTCCTATTAACAAGCGTGTGTTTGGCCCTTGCAGTCTCATTCCTCTGAGGTTTAGAAAACACTTGGGGTATGTGGCTCAGTGTTTATCTGACACACAAACCTCCCTGGGTTCCATCTCTAGTACCACATAAGACAGACAGGGTGCCCCAAACCAGTAATCCAGCACTCAGGAGGTGAGACAGGAGGATCAGGAGTTCAAGGCCAGCCTCAGCTACATAGCAAGCTTGAGGCCACAACCTGGAGTGCATTGACAAGTATTCCAATATTCAAATGAGGCCAGCCTTGAAGGCAAGAGCCACATTTGTCTTTACTGATCTCAGTGACTCTGGAACCCAGCACTGGGCTGCCCATAAATGTGGCTGATGAAAACAATAACGGACGATATGGCGTTGGGTGGGGTCATTGGTGCCTACACTCGCAGACACTGCGGTTCCGTTGGGCTAACTAACAATGGAAGCCATCATCGTGGCAATCATTTATGTCATCCTTCCTTAGAGGTGCTTGCAGACAGCCCCTGACAGTCCCCTGGCTACTGGTGTCACCTGTGTGAGCTTCTTCTCTGGGCAGTTGGGCCTGAAGACATAGAACAGCCTGGATGTACAGTGGTGATGGCCCCAAGCAGCCCCTCTGCAATGGGACACAGTTGGTAGACAGTGTCCCAGATCCCTCGTTTTTCTGAGTGACAACGGTAAGGTTGGCTCTGTGCAGCCCTTCCGACCATCTTCAAAGGCCTGTCCCATTACCCTCAGCATAGCTCGTCAACATAGCCCTCTGTTCAGCTCCCCTCTCCCCTGCTTCTCATGTCTCCCACTCCCTGTGTTTCCTGGAGTATTTTGCCGCCCAGAGAAACTGTCTGCTGCAGATCCTCCTCCCAGCCTCTGCTTCTAGAGGGACCCCAGCCAGATCGTTCCCCCTGGACAGTCTCAGAGACAGAATTAAACCAGATAAAGTCTTTAGAGACCCAGGGTACATATTGAGTGGCAAGTAACTTCCAGGCACTCCTTGATTTGACTCTTGGAATCTGAACTCTGAACCGAACACTTAGGAAGAGGGAAAAGAAGCCACAGCGCTGACCTGCTTGGTCAGCTCCACAGGATCCTCAAGCAGCTTGGTTTGAGTTTTGCTCTTTTGTTGTTCTCTCCTCTGTTGTTTGCTTTGCTTGCTTTTCTTCTGTGCTCCTGGACAGCAGCCAGTGCTACGGGAATTTTTTTCCCTTTTGTCTCTACAAATGGAAAGGGAGCAGGGATTGAACATGGCAGAGAAAGAAACTGGGAGGATGAGCAAGCGAGAGATCCTTCGGAATGCTCCAGCCCTAGGCCCCGGTAACAATCAGAGCTTGGGACTTTCAGGAAGATGAAAAGGGCAGACTGCGGTGGAAACAGGTTTTTTGTCATTATGAGACCCTGCGATGTGCTACAAAGCAAAAGCTGCATTGAGGGGACTGTCATGGTGACCTAGAAAGCTCATTTCTCAAGGGAGTCCCAGGAATGATGCTTCCTCGTGGCTCCACTGGTGAGGTGGTGGATGCCCATAGCAGAAGGCTGACTCCTGAAAGCAAAAGACAGACATACACTCACCGTGCTCAAGGTCACCTGGACTTCCCTGAAAGCCTGAGCTTGGCCCAGTGACAGGCACTTAACACCCCCACTTCATGGAAAGAACCCCAATCAATCCAGTTTCTGTTGTCTGCCACCTCCCCTGCAGCACGTCCCTGGCTCTCTCTTTTCAGAATTGCTTTTTGGTCACGCTACCTTTTCCCTTGAAAATGGGGCAAGCTTCTGGGCTTTTGGCTTTGGGCATTCCTGTTTCATCAGCCCATGAGTTCATCATGGACTCCAAAGAACAGAGTATTCATCCAGGTGGTATTCCAAAATAGTGGGGAATATTAACATGTTATTATGACCTTGGGTTGAATTCTTTAAGCTCCCCTGGCCTCTGTGTCTGCCTCAAAGATGGGAGTCTGTAGACACCGGAGATTCCAGGGAAGGAGTAAATGAAACATACAGTGTGTAAGTGCTTCTCATAGCCTGCAGCTAGCCCCTTCTGTATTGAGGCCTCTTTGGTCAGAGCTAGCCCAACTGCCCGTGTGAAACGGCCTTCACAGCTCATGTGTTTAACACTGGATCTCCAGCTGGTGGCGCTGTTTAGGAAGATAAAGCCTTGGAGGAGTAAGTGAGTCACTGGGAGACAGGATTTGACCTTTGAAAACTCAGTCCATTTCCTGTCCACTCTCAGTTTCATGGTCCATCAAGGCATGAGTACATGAGGGGCTCCAGCTGTTCACCCCTGTCTTCCTTTGTGGACTGTATCCACTTGAACTGTAAGCCCAAATAAATCCTCGCTTAAGCCCCTTCTTGTCAGCTATGTTGGGGACAGGAACAAGAAGAGTACTTGATTCAGAGGGTGAACTAAGGGCCCAGCATCAGCAGTGGATGCCAGCTGCTCTGGAACTCTCAAGTTTCCTGATCAACCTTCGGGTGACCTTGAAGGAAGAGTTGTTTCCCCTGCCTCTAGCTGAGTGTTCCCACCACAGGGAAAACATGCCCGCCCTGTGTCCCCCAGGGTGGGCTGTGAAGGTTAATGAGTTGGAATTTGTGAAGTGCTTTGAGATCGTGGATGAAAGCCCTACAAAGTCAAAAGCATTCGGATGATTATTAAATTGCCTTGCCTGAGGTCAGACAGCACAGGACGGGGGAGCCGGAAGGGGAGGACACTGTCTTTTTCTTCCATTCCCCTGCCAGAATAACTAAGACAGTAACCTGTGCTTGTTAAGATGGGCTGTCCCTCTGTGTGCGATGTCCTCGGGCCTCACGTCCTGTCTCCTTTATTCACAGAACTCTGGCTAGCACCACTCTCCATGCCTCACCAACTCTGATCACCAGAATGCCAAACAGCCCCCTCCCGTCTTGGGGGAGACTTTGGGTTCACAGGACTGAACTCAAGCAAGCTGGTGAGGGCAGACTCTCAGCTTGACCTTCACACTCTGCTTGGAAAGAAGGGCAGCCATTATAAGCCAACCAGACACCAAGTGAAGGAGCAGCTCAGCTCTGGCTGAATTTGGGGGGCTGAGTTCCTCCTCCTGTGGGTCTTTCCTGTCCCCCATTTTCTAGCAGTTGCAGTATTTGCTTTGCAAACATCTCTTCGGCTCTCTTGTTTCTTCCGTCCCCCACTTCGGCTGTTGCATAGATAGCTCATTGCAATTCAGACACCTGTCACTTTGGAATGTCAGTGTGGCTGTTGCCAAGCTGATTAGTCAAGATGAAGAAAAAAAAACTACAGCACCATATAAATAAAAAATTACAGACTGTCACATTGTTTCAAACAAGCCCACCTTGCCTTACTAGACCTCAGCAAAGTGGCCTCCCTTCTGTTCCCAGCTAAAGGGAACAGTACTTATAATGTCTTGTTTTTAGTGATTAAGTGGTTAATGGTTTAATGAACTAAAAAAAAAATCCTCATTTGTTGCTTCCCTTGGACTCGGGGAGGAAAAAAACCTCAAAGAGCTGATTTTCTGTGTACCTCAGTCCAATATTGCTACCTGCTGGGATACGAACACAGTCTCTAAATAAATTGCTAGTGGCCTTAGGCGGGTGGAAGAGCCTTTCTTTGATCCTGCTGGAGCGGATGAAGTCAAATGTTCAATCAATCAATCACATTCATAACTTGCAGCTACTATCGGGTTGACAACAGCCTATTATTTATTTTTAAAATCATATATTTCATTATTGTAAAACACACAGGCTCTCACGAGGGGGGAAAGACTAAATTATTGATAAGCCATATAGATGGCGGAGTTTGTTGTTTCTGACACGCTTGTCACTAACTATTGTCAGGAGGAATTTACTAAGGTGCAGAGTCAAGAAAGTTGGCCAGGAATGCATGTTGTGCTGGAGCAGAAATGGGAAGAGGAAATGCTAATGGCCCCTCTCCCTCTCTCTCTCTCTCTTATTGAATTCTTGTAGGCAAAAGGCAGCTGAAGGCGGAACAGGTTTCTATTGTAAAGTGAGACTTGAAAAGGCCCCCATTTGATTGCTACGGCGAGGGAGATTTGGTTCTCAAAATAGCCAGGCGTTTGGGAAACGAATTTTTGCTGGTGTCTGTACATTCCTGGAAATAACAATTGCGACTCTCCAGAACTCCCTCATGGAGCTGGGCCAGACATATTTATTCAATAGTGTGCACTGGGGTGGGGGAGTGTGCAGCCACAGCAGCTGAAGAATCGGGCTCAGAGGCCAGATATGGGCTCCCTGGCTTTGGAGGGTGGGGAACGAAGGGAAGGATCTTCCGTTGCCCTCTGTCATGATCCCTGAACTATTGGACATGGGTAATGGGGCCCCTTCCCTATGGACACCTAATTGTGTGTGTGTGTGTGTGTGTGTGTGTGTGTGTGTGTGTGTCTGTCTGTCTGTCTGTCTGTCTATGTGTGTCTGTCTGTTCTCTCTTCCACTGTGTGGGTTGTAGGAATTGAACTGGGGTCCTTAGGCTTGTTGGCAAGGGCCTTTACCAGTTGAGCCATCTCACCAGCCAAGCCAATACATCCTTGTGAAGGGCCTTGGAGAAAGAAGGACATTTAGAAAAATGTTGACCACACCCCTCCCCCACGTAGTAGAGCCCAAACTCGGGGACTCCTGCACACTCTGCGGGCCGGGCCATCTACCACTGAGTTTAAGCCTCGGCTCCCACGTACGCACTCCTTTTTATAGTTCTGTTTCCTGTTTCTGGGTCACTGGATGCTGAGGCCCTGACAAGCTAAGGTCGAAGCTGCACAGACAGTCCCTGCTCCCACCTGAATAGCGTGGATTGAACTAGAGAGTCTCCCAGATTGTTACCCAGCATCCATCTACACCCTGAAGAAAAAGTTGTTCCAGAGCTATGCTAAAATTAAGAGCCCCCTGGAACGAGGGAAGAGAGGCTTTATTGTAGCAGTCTTGCAATGAACTTTTAACAGTGGCCGCACCCCCTTGGGCGTGGCCTCGGGCAGCCGGAAGGGGACAGAGGGGAGCTTGAGGCCTGGATTTCCTTTGTGTGGTCCATTCTGGTGGGTCAGCCCATCTGGTAGGAAGAACAGAGAAATGCTCCAGCGGTTCTTTGTATCTTTCTGTGTAATTGTTCCCCAATAAACACCCATTTATCATTTATCTTGGGTCTAGTGAAATAATTACACCCCCTCCTTGACTTTATTAAAGGACTTGAGTCTTCATTCACACAGACCAACCTCGTTAGGACAAGTTTGACAACACTTGAACAAAACATCCGGGCAACTAAGATTTCCAATACTATTTACCTCTCCCCAGCCCAATGCCCCCTAGAACTTAATACATGAAAGTGAAATCAAAGCTTCTTTGGGGGTCTGGGTGAGGTTCCATATGTACACCCAACTCACTCTCTAAGCACAGTGTGGTCTCCTGGTTGCAGGGACTAAGGGTTACAGGTGATGGGGAATGTACTTCTGTGTATGTTCATCTTATTGATTGTTGAATAAAATGCTGTTTGGCCAATGAGGCAGCAAGTTAGACAGGACTAGGAGTCAAAGAGGATTCTGGGAAATGTAGTAAAGAAGTGGTGATCCAGGCAGGAAGTGACATAGCGAGGAGACTCATATTTAAGGAAGGACAAGCAGGAAGTGTCCCTTTTCCCCTCCGCTCTTCCTCCAGATTTGTCATGTGAGCCACCGGCTAGGTAGGACACCAATGGAAGGTATCCGATAAGGTAAGTCTTATAAAATATATAGATTTATGATAATTGAGACTGAGCTAACAGATGAGAATCCTAGTCATTGGCCAAGCAGTATTTATACCTAATATAATTCTCTGTGCATTAATTGGGGCCCTAACTCAGCAGGCAGTACTCAGGTGGCTGGCAGAGACCACCCACGTGGCTCGGACGGCTCTTGGTGGAAAGATTTATCATAACATACAGGTGTGCCCTGGAAGCCAAGATATCTCAAGGCCAAGATGGCCTTTGGAATCCATCTGCTCAATTCTCTGCTTTCGATTCCATAGGTGAGAAAAGCAAAGGCAGAGGAATTTGAATCACAGCCAGTTAGGGACAGATTCTGGGTGGGAGTGATGTAGGGATGCAGACTCCCAGCCTCCAACCTTTCCCCTCAGGTAAAGCAGGGAGCAAGCATTATCATGGTTGAAATCAGAGGGGAGCTGCCCTGCTTGCTCTGCCTTCCCTTGATGCCAGCTCCTAGGGTGAGATTCGGGTGTGCCCGTCCTCTGCGGGAATTTAGGACCCAGTCAGTGTCAGTTTAGAATTTCTTATCCTTGGTGTGTTATCTGGGCTACGTTCAGCAAGAAGCTTCCCTGGTCAGCTTGGCAAGAATCCCTGTTGCCTTCAAAGACCCTTCTAGCTCACTTTCTATCCATCATTTCCTGTTCACCTTGTCCCCGAAACCTTCCTCTCAGCTTTTCATCCCAGTTGCTGCTTTTTAAAAGGCTCTTTGTTACAAACTGAGATTCCCATCTATCTATCTATCTATCTATCTATCTATCTATCTATCTATCTATCCATCCATCTATCCATCCATCTATCCATCCATCTATCTATCTATCTCTATCCATCATCTGTCTATCATCTATCTGTTATCTATCTATCATCTATCCATCATCTATCATCTATCTACCCATCATATATCATCTATCATTTGTCTATCCATCATCTATCTATCATCTATCTGTTATCTATAATCTATCATCTATCCATCTATTTCAACTTTTGAAAACCACTGTCCCATAGTTACAGTTCTCTCTAATAACCTATGCAGACTTCAAGTCAACTGCCAGCTCCCAGATCTTATATAAAATCCTATTCTGTGACATGTTCTTTTAATTTATTTTTCAAACATTTTACAGTCTAGGTTGTAATATATGGGAACATATGGAAAAGGAGTCGACCCAAACTATCAGTGAAGCAGAAGAAAGCATTCCTTATTACCTAATGACACAGTAGAACTAACTCTTCAGCAGGACAAAGGGATCTGGCCTCTTGGCTTAGGTGTGGTGGTATCCCTGCCATTTTTCTGTTAAATGGGGATGTTGACTCCCTTGCCCTCCAACCAGCAGAAGGCATGACTGCAAGAATTTATGTCCATTCCATGAGTGAGGGACGGAGACAACAGAAGCATAAGATGCACATAGGTGTGGTCATATCTGGTTGTGGGGTTTACTGTAGACAAAACAGCCTGCTGCACCCTAGAGATACATTGTTAATTACCTCCAGAGGCTGACCTCTGTAAACAGGTATGCTGTGTTTCTTCAGGAAAGAGTAGAAGAAAGGGATGGGCTTGGACTTGTTACTCACTGGCTGGTTTGTTTGCTGCGGTTTCAAGGAATGCCTTCAAGAGAGGGAAGACACAACCTCCTCAAGTAGCGTAGGCAAAAAGCACTGTCCCTTCAGCTTTCTCCTCCTCTTCTGTTTTCAGGAATGCAAGGTGCATTTACCCGATAACAGCACACTGGCAACTGCTCTTTGGTAATGTCCATAAACATTGATTGCGGTCATTTTCTGTGTGTGGTTCTCTTTTGTTGCTTGTTTGCTGCTCACATCTGTGAGAGTTGTCTCCTCAGGGATGCCTGAAGGACCTGCAAGGGATGCATGGGGTTGGAGACAGACAGATGGGTTCCCCACCCCCGCCCCAGCAGGAGAAAACTCTATTAAGTATGACTTTATTAATAGCTCTGTCCCAGCCCTGGCTCCCTGAGGAGCCGTCTGTGATTGGTCAGTTGGACAGTTCTAATGGACACTAATTATACCTAGAAGCCATGGATAGGGGGCCTGCCTGATGAGGCCTTTGGTGGTTCGGATTTGGGTAAGCATAAAGAGTGAAAATGACTTCAGCTTTCCAAAGGGACAAAGGCATTTCTTCTGGAAAACATGAGCAGTTTAGGTAAATAGTTAAAAATGGGATTAAGAAATAAAACAAAAATGTCCCAGCCTTTTCCTGGTTGGAGAAGATTGAAATTACCATGTGGGCCACTGTGGTGTCAGAAAACACTATCCTCATCTCTTCATGGAGGGTGCTGGGAATTCTTGGACTTGACAGTGACTACCAAAGTGTGGTTCTTTAGATCCCAAATGAATACACTGAACCAAGAATTGGGCCATGTGCAAAAGCTCTAGGTCTTCTGCCTCCAGTGACCCATCTACAGCTGTGACCCCTCTATGGCCGTGACCTCTCTACAGTCCTGACTCCCTAAAGCTATGACCCCTCTATACCAGTGACCCCTCTACACCTGTGACCCCTTTATGCCAGACTATGAAGTTAGTTGTTAACTGAAAACTCCTCCATTAAGCATTTGTCAGACTAGCTTCTCCACATGAGCTGCGGAAGGAAGCTTCTAGAATGAAAGTGCTAAGAAGAATTGTTGTTTGCACAGACGAGCTGACCCCAGTGCCTGGCATATTTCCTCCCTATAGAATGACCTAACTTCCTGGTGTCTTAGGAGCAACCAGAGAAGCAGATGGAATGTCATTGCTGAGTGGCTGAATGCTCTACCCTTTGACATACCTGGCTATACTGAGCAGGACGCCCACCCACACCCAACTCTGGTGCAGAATGCGTTTCCACATACACAAGGGGGTTCAGGTCCAAGAGGCAAAAGGTTTAGGTTAGACAAGTTCATTTGGTTCAATGAGTCCAGATCCCAAGTTCAGGGCTCTTGTAGCCCCGTGTAGTCTGACCCCGCCACTTCAAAGGCCTTGTTCACTACTCTCCCACCCTGTGGCCCTCCATTGCCTTTCAGGCTGATCAAGCTCCTTCCCTGAGACTGTCCTGCCTCCTCGCTGTCTTGGCACTCTGCCAGTTATCTCACGGCTCCTCATAACCTTCCTTCAGATCCTTCTCCAAAACACAGCCTTCACAAGCACCCCCACCCAAACCATGTGAACTCCTTTACACCCAGTGGTCTAAAATGCCAATAGAAGAGTCTCTGTGTGAAAGAAGACAAGATCAGTCAGTTTCAGCCATGGGTCCACCCAGCGGATGCACCCGAGGCCTCTTAGCATGCTGTTGTCCCATGGTATTGACCTTGCTGAATGCTCGTGGTTGAGTCCCAGTGGAGACGGCTGCAGTGACCAGTCCACAGAAGATGCACAAAGCACAGGTTTGTTCAAGGGATGTCTAGACAGTTTAGGTAGATCTCTTCTCAGGCTGCTTCCTGGGGCAGCTGCTGAGAACTGGGGTGTAACTCAGATAAGCGCTCGCCAGGAAAGCGTTAAGCCTGGATCATCAACACTGCAAGACAACAGGTGCACACCTGTAGTTGCAGCTCTCCAGAGGACAGAGCAGGAAGATGACACGTTTGAAGTCGTTCTTGCCTACACTGCAAGTTCCAGGCCAGCTCTGGCTGCACAACACCCTGGTTCAGAACAACAACAACAAAAGGAGATGTGAGTGGCACAGCCATTGGCCTTCAGGAGCCGGCTAAATGGAACCTTTTGAGCCTCCATGTCTACATTGCTCTCGATCTGATCTGTTTTAGCCAAAATTTGATGTTTTGGGCAAACATCAACCATTGCTCTAGATTCTCCTTGCCTGGTGTCTTAGTTACTTTTCTTTTGCTGTGAGAAAACACCATGACCAAGGCAACTTATAGGAGAGTTTATTTGAGTTTACAGTTCCAGAAGTTTAAACGCCCGTCATGGCGGGGAGGCGTGGCAGCTGAAGCAGGAAGCTGAGATCTCAGATCCTCAGCAGCAAGCATGAAGGGTATGTATGCGTGTGGAGGGGTGGGGACTGGAAAGAAAGGCAAGTCTCAAAGCCTCCCAAGACAAATGTCCCCCAGCAAGGCTGCATCACCAAAAACTCCCTACACAGCACCAACTGAGAGTCAACTGTTCAAATGCCTACAGAGCCATTCTCACTCAAACCACCACACCTAGGTTATCAGAGGAAATGAAATGTGGGGCTCGGTGGGAGACATGGACTAGAGAAGGCAGCTTCAGCTCCTGCCACTCCCTCAGCCACTGAGTTTCACCAACCCAGGCTGTCCCTTTCTGTCCTCCTGTGTGGGGTTATATGGCCTTGCACTTTTGATATCAGACTTGGCTAGGCTACTTGCTCTACCTTGTAATGGGGACAGAGATGTGCCAGTTTTGAGTCTACATTGACAGAAACGTTGGTTTTAGTTTCTATCTGTCCCTCTGAAGGTTCTGACACTCACCATGAGATGAGCTGAAGAGCGAGTGACCCAAAGGACATCTAAGCCGAATCCACAACTTGAAGCACAGCTACCCAGGCAACCCCCGGGTTCATGAGTAAGAAAAGCATCACTTGTTGTCAAGCTTATGATCTCATTGGTTACCTGGCATTATCGGAGCAATAGCTGACCAACACATTTCAGTCACTCCAGTGCCCTGACTTTCCAGGAAAATAAGTAGCAGTAACTCAGAGGTACAAGAGAGAGACAAAGGGAGGTACAGCGGACAGTCTGTGGGAGATGCATTGACACTGGAGTTGTCATTAATACAATGGATTGGCTTTACTTGTCTTTTGTCCTATATTTCAAAAACAAGTCCATAAATTATTGATTACTTTGGTGAACTAGGACACTCTCTAATTAATGTTGGAGGTTTTCCTGGATGAATCAGGGCGGTGAAGGATTCCCTAGAGTAAAAGCTCCTTTCATTGACTTATTTAATCATTGTCCTGTTTGCACAACAAGGCTTTGGGGTGTCCTTGCCATGAAACAGCAGGGTGCCATTCCGGGAAGGAGAGGGTGGGATGGAGTAGATGACCTCTCAGGAAAGTTGACCCAGGCTGTTATTCCTTTTAGGAGTTTAGAAGGTGCTCTTGGGCGCCTGCAAGCAGAAGCAGCATGGAGCTGGCTCCTAGAGCAGATTCCAGCATCCCACCAGCTTCCTCCAGAGTGTGCGCACTATAGCCAAACCTCCTGCTCCCTGAGCCCCTGGAGCGAGGACCCTAGTATTGATGGAGAGCCCACTGAAGGCCAGCTGTTCTATACACTTAACACTGTGAGCTACACCTCACAACTGCCCCACAGAAAAATCCAATTACAAACTCCATTTTACTCATGGGAGGTCTGATGCCAGCCCAGTCAAGATGCAGTGTGATGGGTGTGGACCCTGACAATATGCCCTTGTATTCCAGAAGCTTTCTCCTGAATTACTTTTTAAGTTATTACCTTTTAACTAATTGGCTGATTAATTAATAGGGCATGCATGTGTGGAAGTCATAGGACAATTGTAGGAGACAGTTCTTTCCCTCTGCCATGTGGGTCCAGGGGATGAAATTTAGGTCTCTAGCCTTGGCTGCAGGAGCCTTTACTACAAGACTGTGTACTTTGTAGACTCCTCTAAGTTCTTGCCCAGGAGGTTGCACTCCAGCTCCTGGATCCCAGCTAAGCATGTAAAGCAGACGTGGACCTTGTTCATCCATTTTCCCCAGGGTCAGTGTCTAGATTTAGCAAGCATCAGAGAAGAGTGACTCTTGACCCTTCCCAGTGACACCACTAAACTGCTCTTGAGGTCAGGGGGCCATCAACTTACCTGGAGGGTGCTGTGTGAAGTGTGTGTGTGACATTACACTGTCCCTTTGTACAGGAAGGATACCACTAGGGGCATTGGTCTTGGTATAATCAGTGACACCCCATGGAAATTCTTACAGGAGTTCATTTATTCCAATATCCAGCCAAGTGGATGGAAAAGTACCTTATAGATACAGCAAACTGCATGACTTGGTTGTCCCTGCTTCTCACTGCCTATGGGGAGCTTATGGGCTCAGGGGAGGACATCATAGTCCACGCATGTGAGCCAATCTGCCTCTGACAAGAGATGATCCCTCTAGCTTTGCTTCCCTTTGCCCTATATTTTTACTCATGTTAGCTGCATTGCGTGTATATACAAGCACATGCATTTATGTGATTTATGTTTTCTCCAGCTTAGGGCTTCTGCCAAGCCCCCAGTGATCCCCAAACCCCCCACCTTTAAAGAAAATGAAATGTTTGGGTCTGCTTCTAACTATAGGGTAAACAGAGAAACAGGGTGACTGATGGTGCCCTGAGCTTTTGCTGTGACCACTGGAACAGGGCATCCCTGCTGGTCCTTCATAGTCCCACATTCCTGCTGGGATTTCAGTGTGTCTACCATGGACCCTTTGTCTGCTATGTCATGCTTGCCATTTGTCCTCA
The DNA here is from genome assembly GCF_003668045.3 of Cricetulus griseus. Lineage (NCBI taxonomy): Eukaryota > Metazoa > Chordata > Mammalia > Rodentia > Cricetidae > Cricetulus > Cricetulus griseus. Next base: position 5,205,163 of record NC_048596.1, on the reverse strand, counting down.
AAGCACAACTCAAGCCAGAGTGACAACATCAAGCACACGTGCCACATACAAAACTTCTAAGGCCTTGGAAAACATGGACCCCGGTGAGCGGTGACTCTCCCCTGCCTGGTCTCTGCTACCAGGAGCTTTGAGGGAGCCCCTTATCTTCTACACGATAAAGAGATCCCATTTACAGAAAGAAATTAATAAATACATCAGGTACAGGATGAACTGGCAGTCATCTTGGTTCTTTCTTGCACGTCATCCTGCAGATGGTTTTTAGTCTCCTTCCTGGATATCTGGGAAAGGGTAGGCAAAGCCCCTAAGGAAGAATCCCTGGGTACAGTAAAGAGAAGGGTTGGAGACCGAAGCTCAGAGAGCATGGCAGGGATCAAATAACTTCAGAAGTTCCTTGAGACGGCTAGAAGGAGGGGAAAGACCTACAGAGCAAATGTCTCCCCAACACTTCTCTTCCTGGTTGGCAGCCATGTTGAAACATGAACTCACAGTGTTGAAAGGAGAAACCAGGATATGCCCAATGGCATGTGAAACAGTTTCCTTGTTTTTGGTGCAAGAAAATTAGGTAACTCCATGTTCTCCTCCTCCTCTTCTGTGGGGAGGAGAATTCCTCTGCACTTAGCAAATTTGCCCACTGCAAATACTCACTGTTTGAGTCTCCTGTTTAGTCATTGTTCCTGTGGCAGGATGATAAATACACAGCATGAATGCCATAATCCTCTGAAAGCTGCAATAATAAATTAACTAAGGCATTGAGTATTATATTGTCCTCGGAGCCTTTCTCAAAATCCTCCCGATAGAATTACTCATCACTCAGTGGTAGCATTCAAGGGGAAAGCTACTTCCTCCCCTGCCCCAGTGGACATTGCTCTCCCTGGGAGATATTGTGATAAAGTATTTCATCTAATAAGTATTGAGAGGGGTACTTTCTCACACCCTTCTTGACGTTAAGTATGGCCCTGATGCACCTGCTGGAGTACTGGAGACACTTTGGGGAACCTTTCACTGTCCTGATGGCAGAAGCTAGACCTAGTGACTCACCTTTCCCTCCTCTTGCCAAGGTCTCTGCTTCAAATTCAAAGATTTGAGTTTCCACCCTGACTTCCCTCGATGATGGCTATAACCCGGGAGTGCAAGCCAGATAAGCCCTTTCCTCCCAAGTTGCTTTTATGCAGTGTTGCGTCACAGCCACAGAGTGAAGCAGCAATACTGAGAGCATTGCACAGATTTCATTATCAGATAAGCAATATTTTATATACAAAATTAATAATCAGTGCACCACTTTCACCATTATATTTTTAGTTTTTGGAGACAGAGTCTTTTGCATTAGCCCAGGATGGCCTGAAACTCACTGTGTAGCTTAGGCTAGACTTGAACTGCCTCTGACTCATGGTGTTTAGTGCTACCACTATCCAAATGCCAAAACATCTGCATCATTCATAGAGGGAACTCCACCCCCTTCGAGGGAATCCCCCCCCCTCCAGCTCCTGGGAACCACGTATCTCTCTGTCTCCATGGATTTGACTTTTCTTAAACTTGCATAGAAATGATGCAAACAATGTGTGGCCTTTTGTCTGGTACTTTTCCGAATAGCATAATATTTTCAAGGTGCACCAGTGATGCAGTGTTCATCAGTGCTGCAGTGCTCTTCATGGCTGAACAATCTATGTCCGGTCTTCATATCTGGCTTATCCATTTATCAGCTGATGGGCCTCTTGGTTGTTTCCATTTGGGGCTATTATGAAGAATGCCACTACAAGCACTTGGGAACAAGTTTTTGTCCTAACAGATGTTTTCAATGATCATGAGAATATACCTAGAAGTATAATTGCCGGTTCCCATAGAAATTCTATTTTTAACTTCTTGGGGAACTGCCAAGCCATTTTCCACAGTGGCTCCAACAATTTACATTTCCACAGCAATGAAGAAAACTTCCAATGGCTTCTCATCTCCAGTGACATGTTGGGCTTTTTGAGATAAGGCATCCTGTAGTACAAGCTGGCCTTGAACTCCTACCCGGCTTCCAGAGTGGAAGGATGAAGACACAAACCACCACACCTGGTTCTGACCAGCTCTTACTATTGTCGTGTATCTTTTTCATGTTGGCCATCCTGCTGGGTGTAAAGTACCTCACTGCAGTTTGGGTGGGGATTTTCTCTAACAACTATTGAGGTTTCTCTAACAACTATTGACGTGTTTCTTGTCTGTTTATGTGTCTTCCTTGAAAAACAATGCCAAACCTAGTCTCTTGCCCATTGTTAATAGGATTCTTCTTTATGTTGAGTTTTAGAAATTTTTTTCTGTTGTGGATACTAAACCTATACCGAGGATATGATTTGTCAATACTTTATCTCATCCTGTAGATTGCCTTTTCATTTCATTAATAACATCCCTTTGACTCAAAATTGTAATTTCAGCGAAATCTAATTTACTGCTTTTCTTTTGCAACTGATACCATGTTTTATAAACCATTGCCTACTTGAAAAATCACTAGGGGGCTGGAGAGATGATTCATTGAGAGCATATATGACTATTGCATATGATAGTTCTCTGAGTTCTGCCAGCAACTCCAGCTTCGGGGTATCTGACGCCCTCTTCTAGCCTGTGAGGGCACTTGCACTCATGTGCACATACCCACACACAGACAAATACACATCATTTTAAAAATAAAATAATCTTTAAAAACATAGGGAATCATACCTATGCTTTCTTCTGTTGCTGTGTTCTTTTAGCTCTAACGTGAGGGTGTTTGGCCTCTTTGGGTTATTTTTTTAAGCACTCTATGATAGGGCAGGGACCCAAGTTAGTTTTTTTTGCAGGTGTAATTTCAGTTGTCACAGACCCACGCATTAAAAACACCATTGTTTTCTCCTTGATTGGTCTTGAACCTCCTGTCAAAGTCATGGTCAGCATCGTATGGGATTAGTTTTGGATTCTCAATCTCACCCCATGCGTCATCATTCATATTGAGAGGGTCTGTGCTTTGAGGAGCAGGAATTACTGTTACGATGAAACTTTTCTAGAGTGATTCTTTTGGTAATGTTGTAATCTCTTTAGTCTCTTTAACAAAGTTTATCTTGAGGTCTGTCATGCTGGGTATCAGTAGTTACTCAGGCTCCTTTTGGTCACTCTTTCTAGACAGGTTTTTCCTCTTCACACTCTTGACCTCTTTGTATCCAAAATGAGTTTCTTGTAGACAGCACACAGTTCTTCTCTGCCTTTTAAATGGACACTTTGGATCATTTTCTTTTAAAGTCATTATTGATAAGAAAGAATTCAAAAAATTATACTATATATATACATATACATACATACACACATATACATATACATATACATATACATATACATATATATATATATATATATATATATATTTGTTGTGCCTCAATTCTACCATTACTGTCTTCTTCAGGGATGTGAGTACATGTGTGTGCATATATGCATGTCCATATTATGGGTGTGTGTGAGTGTGGCAGTCAGAAGTCAACTTCAGTTTTCTTCAACAATTGCCTCCCCGTCCTTATTTTTTTGAAACACGTTCTCTCCCTGAACTTGTAGCTCGCCAATGAGTGTGGATGAGCTTCCAGGGCCTTCTGCTTCTGTCTCTGGGACTGGGGTGTGAGCTACTGCCCCAGGTATTTCTACAGAGGGGCTTGGACTCAAACTCTGGCTCTCACACTTACACGGCAGGCGTCTTACTGACTGAGCCATCTCTCTAGCCCCTCTATTTCTAATTTTGCTGATTCCTTTTTATTTCTCTTACTCAAGCATGTCATTGGGTACACATGCTATATTTTTCATCTTGTTTCTACTAAGCTGAAGCATTTACATTTGGTTTTTTTGTCTGTTTGTTTTCATTTTACAATTTGCATCATTTTACTGTGTGCCGATGGCTTTCTTTGTTCCTTCCTTTCTTCGTCTTTTTGCATATGGCTTCCTGTGGGTCTCTGAGCACATGTTATATTTTTTGATTGTGAGCCTTGCCTTTATTGGCTGAGCCATCTCTCCAGCCCCTTTAAATTATTAACTTTTTATCTTGCTAACTAGATTGCTAACTAAGCATTTTTAGTACTAGGACATAGCCACCCTAGAAATCAGAATCCTCCCTTTGCCCACCAGTGTGCAGTCAACACTCACAGTCGTTGCCTATGTAGTGACTTCTCTGAACAGATGTGTCCAAGTCTGTATTCCCGCCATCCATCATCCAAGACTACCAGAATTTCTGTTCTAGCAGTCCAACAGTTATCTAGTCAGTGGGCTGAGCTTTCCCTAAGTGCAGAGAGCAGGTGCCCACGCCCAGTCTTTGAAGATGGGTTCTAGGGTGTTTGGGGACATGTCTTCAGCACTCAAGCAGCAGACACTTGGTGTCAACTTGCCCTTAACTTCCTGCCTGTGTGCTCTCTGAAGATCAGTCAGAGCTGAGAACCCAGAGCCTCCAAGGACATTCCTGAGCCTGGAATTGGTCCTGAGCTATACAAGTCCTGGGAAAATGTCTGTCTTGCCTTTTCCAAAGCCTGCATTTGCCTTCCTGTCTGCTTTCCAAGCCTCTGCTCTAGAGGCTTTTAGTTGGTTATTCATCTCAATCATTGTCAAAATAAAATATAGAAGAATACGGCAATACCTTTTGTCCTGATACTGTATAGCATGAACAGAAACTTTTGGTAAAGTACACCAAAATGCCCAGTGGCAGAGCTCCTCAGTTCTGTGGACACATTCCTCCTTCTCTCCTCCTTCGTGTTTGCCACTCCTAAGTCCCTTTTCTGTCCTTTCATAAATAGATGTTCTGGGCACTGTCGAATCTGCCATAAACTAAAGCACTAACAAACTCAGACTTGGTTTCAGGAAACTTGAAATCTGGTAGTTGGATCAGAAATTTGAAAGGCAGTCACAGACCATGAGTGATCAGTGACTCCAGGTAACAGCAGATCCCAGACTGAGGAACTTGTTACAGGAGTAAGGATGGGTAAGTAATGACCCAAGAAAAGGCAGTGAAGGGTGTACCCAAATGAAAACTGGGGAGATCTGAAGGACCCAAGATGGGTAGAAACCAGAGCAAATCAGTGTACTGGGGGCCAGACAGAGGGGCGGCCTGGTACCAGGTGACACCGGGAAAGGACCAGTGCAAGGCCCTGCCAGCTGGAGTCCTGGGGCCCAGATGTGGACCTTATCCTAAAACCAACAGTAACTATAAGATGATCACCTTCCCCAGTGCTATGGGGCAGGAAGTATCTGCAGAGCCCCAAAGAGAATGCCCACCGGCCCACGTAAGGACAGGGCCTGGGCAGTGTCTAGAATGCCCACCCACCGGCCCAGGTAAGTTCGGAGCCTGTGCAGCGTCTAGAGAGCTGCGCCTTCAATGCTGGTGAGACTATAAAACACCCTCCATGCCTGCACATTGCCAAGAAAGAGGCAGTTCACAGCATAGGCAGACTTGATTAGATAAATATATAAATAAATGGCGGTGCTTTAAAGTGCAGGGATTAAGTGGGTAGGCTTTATGCTGAAGTCGGAAGAGAAACAAAAACCTCAGGTCATGTATCTAGGTTTAAACAAACATCTTCTAATTCTTATTTATTTGGATAACACTTCGGAGCAGGAGAAGAAAGTCAAATGTTACAATCTCGGCATCAAAAACACATGTAAGGGAGTTCCTGCTAGCCCGCAGTCGATGGATGGGAACTGGCTTTCGGGAGGGGCTCGCCAGAGTGCTTTGTGCAGCGCGTTTCTGTGCCCTTCTTGACTTAGCAGATCAAGGACAGATGTGAATGCATTTTCTCCTTCGTAATCAACAAAGATTATTGCAACCAGAAGCAGAAGGGGAGGGAAGTGGTGACGTGGCCGTCCTTTCTAGGAAGCAGTTCTTTCTGTTAATGGGCATAGAGGGAGCTTGGTGTGTGTGCTTGGATCCTTTGGGAGGGAGGACCCCGAGCTGGGCTGTCTCCTGGGGTTGTGAGAAGCTCCCCTGTGTCGTCCTGAGGGTACAGCTACCTCTTCAAATCCACTGGCTATCATGCCTGGCAGCCCAAAACCTGCAGGAAAACCATTTGCAGATAGGCATGGAAGAACTAAGCAGAACGTTCCAACCCCTGTACGGTGAATTCTATGCATTACTTCATTTGATTTCTTGAAATTCCAAGGCAAATGGATGGAACCAGAAGAAACCATCCTGAGTGAGGTTACTCAGATACAGAAAGGCAAACATGTCCCCACCTGTAAGTGGATACTAGACAGAGAAAAGGATGACCAGCCTACAGTCCATAACCCCAGAGAAGCCAGGGAGCAAGGAGGACCCTAAGAGAGACACACATGGACTGCCCCCCACCCCATGAGAAGGGGAAACAGACAAGACATTTGTCTATTTGATTGCAGGATAATCTTCTGTCTTTAACCAAAGCTCTATAGAATCTGATACATTTTAAAATCAAGACCTTTTTATGTGTAGGGGATTATTTTTTTCTTTTCATTTTGAAGCAGGGTCTCATGAAGTTGTCCAAGTTAGCCTTGAACTTATGGTCTCTGCTGTGACATCTTGAGTATTAATTAATGTTTTTAAGACAAGGTCTCTCATATTCTGGCCCAGACCGGCCTGGCCTAGAACTCACCTGTAGCTCAGGCTGGCCTAGGACTCTCAGCAATCCTCTTGTGTCAAACTTTGAGTGCTGAGATTACAAGTATGAGCCACCAAGCCCAGCTTGAGATATTATTTTTTCCTCTTAGATCTTATAAAAGGGATAATTTGTATGTAGACGATGTTCTGTAACAGCCACAGAATCTGCAGTGATGCCCTCTGATTGGGAGCACTGGTGTTTTATATGAAATTTTATTAATATTCACATTTGGTGGGACACACAAAAGTTAAAATTGGCTTCACAACCATTCAGGTCAGGTTTTCTGCTAAGTGTGCATTAATGGCAATGGTTGGGTGAGAATGGCAAGGCTTTCTACTTGAACAGCCTGCAGGAGGCTACACCTGTGTGGTAACTAACACCCTTGCCACAGAGGAAGCAGAGCTCAACTCTGCATCTCAGCCTGGTTTCAGAGACAGCTTCAGACAATGCAGTCTCTTTGGAATATGCGCTCGATCCTTCTGGAATTTGAATTGCCACCCCTCTGCTAGCCGCTCAGCTGTTGGGGCACCTGCCCCACTGCAGAGATTTGCCTACCTCTCTCCCCTCGGCCAACACTGCTTCTTCCTCCTGGGCTCTCAAGGAGGATCACCCAACAGGCAAAATATGGCTCATTTTTACAAACAAGAACAACAAAAACCTTAATTGATTTCTCTGCCTGGGATGCCACATGGCTTGGTGACTGTCATTGGTGGGTCTCGAACAGTAAACTCCAGCATTTCCAGAGCATCAGGCAAGGCCCTCATTTGGCTCAGAGAGGTGAGGAGATCACCCTGACACCAGGGTAGGCATATAGGTATCACCCTGCCCCTGAAGAATACCCCCAGGGGATCACCAGGGTCTGGGACAGGTTGCTTTTGGCCGGTGTGAGCAAGCCTGTGGGCCACCTGGAAAGGCCATGTCCTAGCAGAGCCCAGGCCAGCCTTCCTCAAAAGCAGAGTGTCTTGGATTGCCTCTACCTCTCTCTCCTCCAAATTTCTGTTCAAGTGGAGCAAAAAATGGGTCCAAAGCCACGAAGCCAAGACAGGATATAGACTGTGTCTGCAACAAGGTTCAGTACCAGGAGACATGGCAATATACAGTGTGTGCCATGAGACTGGGGCAATGGAGAGGCTCCATGTGTGTAACAGGGCCAGGCACCAGGACCCTGCCAGGGATAGATGACTAGTCTCTCCCATAACTCCATGAGTGACAGGGGCTCCTGGCTCATTGCTCTGGGTCTGCAGAGCTGGCAGCCACCGAGTTTCCCTTTGACCTCTCAGTGGGCTTGTGGCTGACTTTCAAGCAACTGACAAGGCCTCACCATTCCAAGAGCAAGCAGCGGATGGGAGGAGAACTCCGGGAGGCAGAAAAGTTTTGCTGCAGCTCAGAACTTCTGTGTATTCGGCTCCCTGCTGACCCAGCTAATGCTCGAACTTTCAAAGAATCAGGTAGGAGTCTGACAGGCTCACAGAGAACAGAGAGGAGTCAAATTTTCCCCGAGAATCTTGCAAGGTACTTTCTTCTCTGTGTTTCTGAAAGGACTTGGGTCCAAGTTCTTGCCTGGGGAGAAAGTGCTCCCAAGAGCTTGGGGGCATGGAGAGAGAGAGAGAGAGAGAGAGAGAGAGAGAGAGAGAGAGAGAGAGAGAAAGAAAGAGAGAGAGAGAGAGGGAGGGAGAGAGAGAGAGAGAGGGAGGGAGGGAGTGTGTGTTAGAGAGATGCTCCCTGAGGGCAAAGGGAATCCCAACAGGGCTCTAGGCAAGATGGCAGTGTGGCTAATGAGCTGTTTATGCAATCAGTGATGGCTCCAAGCAAGAAGCATAGACTGAGGGTTTTATGTGGGGACCTCGAGGGAGGTCACCATTTCTTGAACAAACATCAACTACATGAGATAGCAACAAAAATGTGTGTTTCTTACAATACATAGCATTTCATCATTGCGATATATAGTTTAATTGACATCAGTGTGCATGTGCACTCGTGTGTGTGTGTGTGTGTGTGTGTGTGTGTGTGTGTGTGTGTGTGTAGATCTCACACTATAGACCAGGCTGACCTCAGACTCACGGCGATCCTCCTGCCTCCATCTCTCAAATGCTGGGACTCCAGGTGGGTACCACCATACCCAGCTGAGCAGCAGCTTTTATTATTATTAAACGTAACAGGGGCACCTTAGATTTGGGCAAGTTAGTTGATGCTTTAGTGCTGTGATTTGAATGTGGAATGTCCCCCATAGACTTCTGAACTTGAACCCTTGGTCTCGAGCGGGTGGCACCATTTGGGGACATTTAGGATGTTTTGCTGGAGGAAATGGATCTCTGGGGGCAGGGTGGCTTTGAGGTTTCATAGCCTGGTCCCTTCCCTGTTCTCCCCTTCTGTGCTGCTTTGTGGGCACAGATGGACTCACCAAGCATGCCCTGCTACCCTTCAGTCCCCTCCACGATAAACCATGGCCCCTCTGGATCTGTAATAGATCTGGAAACCAAAATCAACACCTCCTCCCTTACACGGTTTTTATCAGACTGTTTTTTATCACAGCAGTGGAGAGCGACGTTCACCTTGCAGACTGAGAACACATTAGAAGACCAATCCAGGGCCACAAAGTCTCTGTTTGGACTTGAAAAGAGGTATGCCTGGCTTCCCCTGAGGCAGGAAAGTGGAAGCCATCCTTCAGAGCTGGGAGTATCTGCTCTCCAGAAAAGCCTGAGGAGAGAAAGAAGACAACGCAAGAATCCATCCCGGCTGGTGGCCCAGGGTGGGGTAGGGAGGGAAGAGGACCCAGGGCTGGGCTTCATTCTCGGGAGAGGTCCCACCTTGGTCACCACTCAGATCACAAACAGCAGCTGGTTTTAAGACTCTGCCTCCAAGTTAGATTCAGTTTTTAAATAAATTACTGCCTTGGTTGGTTGGTCTATTGATCGATTGAGTGATTTGGGGGTGCCCTGGCACTTGTGTGAAGGTGGGAAGAGAACTTAGAGAAGTCGGTTTTCTGCTTCTACCATGTAGGTCCTAAGTGTTGAACTCAGGTCATCAGCAAGCACCTGGGTCTTCACTCTCAGCCATCTCCCTGGCCCTAGATCTGCTTGGCTTCTATAGAAACAGCTGGAAATGGAAGAATTGTGAACACACTTGGCTCTTGGTGCATGCCCGTGTGTGTGTGTGTGTGTGTGTGTGTGTGTGTGTGTGTGTGTGTGTGTGTGCGTGCGTGCGTGCGTGCGTGTGTGTGGCCGGGGGCATTTGGAGACTAAACTCACTCTGTAGCTCAGGCTGGCCTTAACCTTTCAGTCCTACCTCAGCCCCTAACTAGCTAGGGTTCCAGGTTGACGCTACCAGGCCTGGCATCTTGCACTTTTTAGCGAGTCTCCATTCTTTAAACATCAGTTTGTTCAACCGCAAAATGGAACAGCAAAGACACCCGCCACCAAGTGCTATTATCGTAAAGATTCCCTACATGGGAAAAGCCTGGTGTGGCTCATTCTCAGCAAATCAAAGTGAGATAGGCACAATGGTGGTGACAAACACACGTGGCAGGACCTTTCCATTCACGTGGCCCCTCTCCCTCTGCCTTCTGGAGACCACAGGCATGGGTCGTGTCTGTCTCCAGCGCCCCCTGGTGTCAGATGTCTCTTACGACAAGTACTTCGGGGACAACCATGCTGGCTGCTTGCTGTTCCACAAACTGAGGGAAAGAGAATATTTACTCTCCCAGGGGCTTCCTAGGGAATTAACCCAAGGCCCTTGCCCTGGTGCTAACAAACACTACCCCAAGCTTCACCCCCAAGATTCCCAGGCATGCTGGGTCCACAGCTCAGGCCACCCTGAGGAAGGGACGCTGATGACCAGGTTTGTTCCTCTCCAGTTCTGTTTATCTGGGATGCCCACCTTGACTTCCGATGTCACCTCCTCCAAGATGTCCTCCTGGCTCCCAGACAAACTCGGGGCCTCCTAGACTTGAGGCATCTTTCCACACATGCACTAGAGTGTGCCAGCCTGCATATCCTGCATGGTCCTCCCTTGCCTCCCAGACAGCACAGAGCTATATTAGAGTAGACACTCAATAAATATAGGCTGGACAAAGAGATAGATGGCTAAACGCCCGTTCCCGCATTCTACTGGAAGTTGCAAGGGAACCATCCATTAGATCTTTGCATCAGCCTGCTGTGGCACAAGTGGTCGGAGATTAATGCGGCAGCCACAATAAAAGAAACAAACACTCTCCGCAGTGGACTCCCCTGGCTGTATCAGGCCTGTGTAGGGGTTGGGCCTGGTAGCCTTGTGTTTACTGCCCTCTTGTGGAAAAGTGTTGCTACTGCATCTGGGAAAGTTGGAAACCTCATTAGGACTTGAGTCATTTCCAGCCCAGCCCCATGCTCTATATGCCTCTGTGGCCTTTATCCTATATTCCCCAAATATAGGGGAACTGTAAGATGACAAATATACCCACCCCCAAAAGAGCAGAGACACACCAGTTCTAGATTGGCCGTGTCAGGGGCAGATACAATAAAGTACATGACAAGTTTCTGACCACGGAGACTTTACAATATAATTGTAGCAACTTCACCCCAAGCAAGTGGCTCAGTAGACAGTGTGAAAGAAACGGAAATACATGCTAGTCTAACAGCCAGAGTCCTGGTCCTGCCACTGACTGTCAAGTTGACTCTGAAAAGGACACTTGGTCACTGCAAATGTGTTTCCCAACCCCAGTGGCTCAGCAGGAGACCCTTCCGCACGGAGAGGTGACAAAGACAGGAACAGGGCCAGCACTTCAGTGTGGTGCTGGCACCCATGAGCTCTCATAAGAACCAGCATGACAATGGCAAGTAGGGTCCTTAACTGTCTGGAGCAGACAGAGGATGGAAATGATCCAGATCCCCCTTCCCTCGGAGCCCCAGCTATAAGATGTTTATTGGTAAGGTTGTCCATGATAAGCGAGACAAGCCATCGTTACAGGCTGCACGGGAGAGGCGGATATCCATTGGCTCTAGCCAAAGTCCACTTCTCCCTCCTCTATCCGTGGGAGGCGTCACGAATCAGTAGTCTCTCCTTCTTTTACCCATGGCAGACATCATTCATCAATAATGTCTGCCTCCTATAACCATGGCAGACATCACTAATCAATAACTTCCTCCCATACTCACGGCATACACACTAATCACTGCTTTTCCATGTAGATCATGTATCTGTTTCAGAGTTCACACCATAGAGGGCTCTAGGCAGTTACAACAACTGAGCAGAATGGGGAAATGTCAGACAATGGAAGCTATCTTTCCAGGTCATGGCACCTGGGTAGATTAAAGCCTCGCGGAGGAAGGAGGAAGGCATTTTAGCCAGAGGCAGCGGAGTAAGATGAAGTGTGAGTGAAAAGACAGATCTAAGAGGAAGAGGAAGTGAATTAAAGATGGGCTGGGTTATGGAGCCCTTGACAGCAGGCTTCCTGGATGTCAGAGGCAGCAGGGAACCTCACACAGCGTTGGACAGGTAAGGGTGTGGCACAACGTCTGGCAGCCACAGCCAGGTGAACTGGTGGAGGGACTGAGTCCAGCAGGAGCTTAGGTGACGGAGGTTCCCTGGAGGAAGGAGGCCTTGGGGGACCTACTTGCTCTTGGCTCCTCAGAGTGAAAGAAAAGGTGCCCACTCACTCATGTGACTTCTTTGTCCCTGCACTCCCCCTGCGGAGGGGCAGTGGCACCCGGCCAGAAAACAGGTTGGGGAGAGAATAGAGGGGATGCCTTCCTTCCAGCCCCAGGCCTTAGAGGGCTTTGGGACATCCGACTGTGACTTCCTGTGGGCAGCTGGCAGGGAGACTGGAACCAGCACTGGAGAGATGCAGAGGAAACATAGGAGACAGTAAATGCTCTTTGGGTCCAGCCTCGTTTTCACTCAGAGCAGTGTGAGCAAGAAAAAGAAAGCCAGAGACAGGAAACAGCTGAACTGGGTGAAGGTCATGGCTTAATTAAGAGGCATTCTCTTCCATCTGCTCATTGGAAGACACACTCCGTATTTGGGTCAAGTGTTCTTTTCACATCCTCGCCTAAAACGAGGAGGGAAAAGAACTTTTTTGGTGCTGCGGTTTGAAGAGTGTCGTGCACAGGTCCCCTAGTGTCCCCGTTGCTAAGAAAGGAACGTATGCATTTAACTGAAATACCCAAGTAATCAGAAGCAGGGTCAAAATGACAACCCCTTTATTCCAAGACTCCATTTCCTAATGGGTAGCAAGGTACTTGAAGGTCAAACAGACTTGGATTTGAACCTTGGCTCCGCCACTTCCTAGCTGAGTGACCCTGGACAAGATACTTAGCCTTTCTGAACCTTGGTTCCCTCATCCGTAGAGCAGGGATAATAGAGTGTGGAGTTCGTAGGGCTAGGGTGCCAATCAAATGAAATAATGCATATGCAGGCTTAGTGCAGGACTTGACACATAATTGAATGGATTAGAATTGTCTTTTTATCCAATCACCTGCCTGCTTTAGGGACCAATTTGAAACACCCAATCTGTCTTTTCATGGCTGACATGGCTCCTTGCACCTGCCAGGGACACCAAGGAACACAATGCTATAAGTCAACAGGGTGAGTCCTTTCATGTAAGACCTCCACATCACCAAGCCATCAGATGTAGGAAAAGAGCTGGGATGGCACGGGACAGCACAGCTCACCAGCCACAATCCCTGGGTCTGCGCTCTGTCACCTGTCCTCCAGTGGCTCTGTCACCTGTCCTCCAGTACTGAGGCTGCAGTTTGGAGAAGGGGGCACTTGGCTGAGGGAGGGTCACAATACATTTTGAGACAGTACTGACATTTACTGTCCAATCAATTGCATCAGGAATGATTTCGGGGTCTAGCACCCTCATCGAAACCTATGAAGAGTGGCCCCACTTTTCACATGCTCACTGTGGCCCAGACGCCTTACCCAGCCAGGGTCTTGCAGGCAGTAAGTTGTAAAGCAAGTTTGGAGGAGAGGCTTCTGGGCTTCAAAGATTATGGTAACAGTCTCCTTGGGTGAGCTCCTCTCTTTCTTAGGAATAAACCGAAGGCAGAGACAATTTCTCCCATTGTATAACTTCTCTGTATTAAGTCACGGATCTTTTTTTCTGTACTTTCTAGTACAAGACATGAACACATCTCCTCCTGGCTGGTGGAGCAACTGCAAGTGTAATACAGGCTCACCCACCCTTACTCTCCACCTGGTCCACAGCAAGACTGGTGTGCAGCAAGAGTGGAGAAGCCCCCCACCTCCTAGCAACCACAGCAAGACGGGTGCAGCAAGAATGGGGAAGCCCCCCCCCCCCGCCCACCTCAGCCACTGGCACAGAGTGTGAGAATGAGTTCCAGAGGTCTCAGGTAGAGACAGTGGACACAGGGAGAGAAAACTGTCCTTCAGACATGGGAACTTTTGAAGTAGGGTACACAGAACCTTCTGAGGCTGTCCTGAGCTCGGGTCTAGTCCAGGCATTGGAATATGACAGAAGGAACTGTGAACGTGATCACCATGGATTTGCTCTTCTGTTCCGCCTTTATTTGGAGAGTGTTTGGCTGTGCCCAGAGTCCTTCTGTGAGCTGAGGACTCGAAAAGAAACTCTCCGAGAACACTTGGGGAACAGGTGCCTCCCAGCACCCCTGCACCCATCCCCAGATCACTGCTTGGAAATTCAGAGACCCCACGGTACCTTATCACTTATGTTTGGGTTGCTATGATCAAACAGTTGACTGAAGCAAGAAGGGAAAGATATATTTTGACTCCCAGTTTCAGAGGGCTTTCAGCCCATCTTGGCAGGGAGGCAGGAAGGAGTATTCCATCCACAGCAGAGGGTCCATGAGTTGGAGCAGCTGCTCACATGGTGGCTGATCTAGAAGTAGAAAACACAGGCCAGAACCAGGGGCCACCCCTAAGGCCTCTTTCTGCCAGTCAGGTCCCACCTCTTACAAGCCCCACAGCCTTCAAAACAGTGCCAGCAACTGGGGCTGAATTTTCTGAACACAAGTCTGTGCAGATGTTTTGAATGCAAGCTACCACAGCTCCCTTTATTACAGCCTCCACTGGGAAGATATTGGCATCTACCTAGGCACCAGGGGAAGGTAGGTGGCCGCAGACACCCTGCCAAGTCCTCCCTGGAGTGGGTAGCCGTGGACTGTGGACCCAGCGCCCAGCCTGCCTTCTTCCTTATCCCAAGGAAGTTGAGCATTGGCTATAGCTCGGCTAAGCTGAAGGTGTGGAGAGCAGCCTTCCCCTCTTCTCATCTTTTCAAACAGCATCGGGTCGTGGGGACAGGGACCCCCGGAGTCATCCTCTTTGAGGATAAGGCAAAATATTACAAAGGTCACACACACAGATTTGAAGCCAGATTCATCTTGGTTCCAATCACGGCTCTGCCCCGTGGGCAAGTGTCTTAATCTCTCTGGGCTTCAGCTTCCCCACCTGCACACAGTGGAGGATTAGAGGACCTTCCTCACAGGGACATGGTGACAATGAAACACACGGGTGACTTCAAGGCTCCGAGCATAGCGCCTGGCACATCGGAGCCCGCAACAAATGGTGGCTGTTACTACAATGGTATCAAAAGTGTTTTTCATCACATTCCTGTTCTTTGAAAATCAGAGTGAATTTAGAGTCAGAGGACCTGGCTTAGAATCTGGTCCTGTCTCACCTCGCCGCTCTTTATGTCCATCTGTATTCCCCAGGCCGCTCTTTCCTGGTCACTGAGAAAGAATGTCCTGCCCTACTGTGTTGTGAGAATTAAATACCATGGAGGATGGACAAGAGTTTTGAACGTCGAGAGCCGTGTAAATGAAGATGGGAGCCCCGTATTCCTGCTCCCTTTCATCTCTCTGGGATGAGCACTGCCCGGTACTCGGTGCCCCCAGCTGCCTGGATTCCCTTTGCTGTTAGGAAGTATTTCCACCCTGGTCAAATCTTTCTCAACTTTCCATGCTCTCCGATGCAATCCTCTGTCCCCAAAGATCAGCCCGCACCTCAATCACTCACTATTTAATCAAAGTCCCATTCCCTGCCCTGGGGACGCGCTAACTTTCTGTGATTGTCACCTCACCCTATGTGTGCCTGTGCTGGCATTCTGTGGTCTTCACCAACTCCCTACATGCTCAACGGGGAGGAGCTAGAAGCTAGCCTGTGACTTTGCCCCAGAAGTATGGATCAGCTTAGTTCCAGGCCAAGTTCTTAGTCTCATGCAAACGGGCTGGTGGTCACCTCTCCTCCATGCATGCCCTTTCTAAATTAATTGTCATTTCTGTTTTATTCTCACCTCATACTACAGGAGAAACAACGTAAGAATTCTTGACCCACCTCCCAGTGCCTCTTAGACTGTTCTGGAATGCTGAGTGTACGGTGAGTAACTAAACAGGCTGAGGCCTGTCCCTGGAGGCCAATGCCACGGCAGATGCAAGTGACAGCCAATGGCTAGAGTGTCAGGGATGGGAATCCCGCTCACTTGGATGGTTAGAAGAGGGGGCTCAGAGAGATGGAGGCTTGCACAGAGTTTCAGTTGCTGTGACACTTTTCATGGGGCACCTCTTTCTATTCCTAGGGGAGAGGGCAGAGAAACAGAGAGACAGGGCAATGAGTCACCAAAGAAGCAGGTCCCCCAGATCTAGTTTGCTGAGCTAATGAGTTCATTGCAGTGGTGACAGAAGCGTGGGTGAAAGGTGACTACAGGGAAATAAATAACACGAGCAGCTGCATCACCAAAAAGCCCACTACAGGCGGCATAGGCAAGGACACAGAGAGGCTGCAAACCCAAGGCTGCTGGCAACTTGCAGGGAACTCCACTGAAAGGGCATCTGGACCAGGACAACGTTCACTGATTACCCAACTTAACCTCAGCTGGGGACCACCACCGCAAGTCTTGTTTCTCTTGGTGCGATAATTCTCCCTGCTCCCTCCAGGGTGGAAGGATTCAATCTGGAGGCAAAGGCTAGAAACACACCTTCATAAGTGAGGGAAAGAATAATATGGATTCCAGGGAATAAAGAAGCACAAGGAACATTCCAAACCTAGGGACGGGGAAAACCTGGCAAGTATTGTGCAAGAGTAATGGAGAGGCTAGCATGGCTGGCCCAGAGTGAGGAGAGCCAGAGACAGCTGAGGCCAGGTGGACACACTATTCATGCAGCCCTGCGGCAAGTCACACAGAGAACTCACGGGAGTATCCCATAGTCACACAGAGAACTCACGGGAGTATCCCATAGTCACACAGAGAACTCACGGGAGTATCCCATAGTCACACAGAGGGATAAACCCAGTCTTTGTCTTTCTAGTGATTCTCATCTGAGGACAACTTACCTAGCTCCCCATCTAGAACACTCAGTAGTGTCCTGACTTATTCGTGGTCATCAGTAAGTGAGTTGTTGGAGGCACAAAGTGGGCAGAAGTTGGGGACA
This sequence comes from Cricetulus griseus, assembly GCF_003668045.3. Lineage (NCBI taxonomy): Eukaryota > Metazoa > Chordata > Mammalia > Rodentia > Cricetidae > Cricetulus > Cricetulus griseus. Next base: position 5,188,170 of record NC_048596.1, on the reverse strand, counting down.
ATGCTACGAACTCTCAAAAGCTCAGAGCAGCCCTGCAGGGTGAAGAATTCTCAGAAAATGCCCTGGGAGCCTGGGGAAGACCCAGGACTTGACAAAGCTCTCTCAAGAAGGTGCTAGTGGCTCCTAAAAGTAGCAGCTGCACCCTCAGACACCAAATCCCAGGGTAAATATTCCCTGCTGTGTGATTTATTAGCCCCAATCCCTGTCTAGGGGATGGTAAGTCTTCCCTGTAGAAATTCCGAGGAAGGGGATATACACGACTATGTATTCTGTGGTCCCTGAGTAGATGATTTAGAGTATAGACAGCCTGGGGCCTTGCTGTCCCCTAACTGGGGGACATCCACAGGTCCCCAGGAGCGAGGAGTCCCAGTATCTGCCCTGATTTCTACACTTTTCCTTTCCACTTCATGCCAAGCCTGGCCTTCCGAAGAAGCAAGACTGCGAACACTGGAAAGGGGGCTCTGGTTTTCCCGACTATGAGAGTGAACATTTGGGAGGCTGCTGCCCTAAAAACTTACTTTTCCAGTTCCCCACTAAAATCACCCCCGATGGAGGCTACAGAGTCCCTTTGTGTTTTATGAATTTTCCTTCCTCAGTCAGCTTGGGCCTGGCAGACTTGCAGCGTGAGAGAAAGCACAGGGTTGCCTAGTCTTCTGCCTACACTTCCCCCAAGAAGAGGCAGCAGTCACCTGTCCTCACGCACAATGTCAACTCTCACATGATTCGGTGGCTCCGGTGTCAGTGGCCTCTGACTCCTCAAGCACAAGTTGCTCAGGTCCATCCCAGCAGAAACGCCCTGCCCCAGGGTCTTTCCATCTCCTCCCAGGGTGTAAGGCCGCCGTAGGTTGCACTGGGAATGGAATGGCCCAAGGTCTTCCTTCTCTTGGTGTATCAGCAAGCTCACACACTACCCATGGTTGCCCTCTACCACTGCCCACACTCCTCTTCACTGCCGAATATCCAGACTATGATGGGCCACAGGAAGGCTGTCAAGTCAGAGCCTTGAGACCTGACACTGGGCCTCATGACTGACAGCTCTGGGGCAGGCTCTACCCCTCTCCGGGGCTCCCTTTTCTCAGCTAGAAACTGCCTTCCCTTCTTGGGTTGTAAGCAGGAAATGAAACAATGCCAGCCAAAGTAGCTCCTGATCGGCAAGGAGGATGCTCTTCTGACCAGTGGTTATGGGGCTACTGGGGAGGACGGTCGGGAGGACACTTCTAGGGTGAGTTAGCGTTCAGCCCTTGGGCTGAGCTGGCGTGAAGCTGTCTTGCTGGGTGTCACCGTTTGATCAGATGAGTAGGTGGAGGAATGGGCTAGCATGTGTGAGCATCACAGCAGCCCTCGTCTCCCTGGGGAGAAAGCATCTGAGGATGTTAGGAAATGAGACGATGCCAGGACAAGCTTTTTCTTCTGCCTGGTGCATGGCAGAGGAATGGAAAGCGAAGTTCTCACACTGAATTTTGAAATCTTTCATTTAGCTCATCAATAGTTGCCCCATAAGCATGATTCCAGGCCTAAGAAGCATTTTAAGCCTTTTAAGCTCCAAAGATTAGGGTGGGGTAGGAGGAAGGCAGAAAAACAACAGACCTGAGAGGATTCTCCATGCAGAGGGGTAGATGGTTCGCTGGGGTTAGATTAATCCCCACATTGAAACCAGCTGAATATCGGTCTGAGGACGGCGAATGGGAGATAAGAGAAAGCCCCCTTGGCAAAACCTGACATTGAGCGGTTTGCAGAACAGCAGACCGCGTCCTTTTCTCTGCAGCCAAGGACACAGAGACTAGCCTGTGGAGGGCACACAGAGGGTAAGCAATGGAGGGACTGGGTGAGGAGGACAAAGGACCGGATGAGTCAGGAAGGTAGTGGAGGTTGCATGGATGATGCCTGCTCATCCTGTAAAGGTGACATCTTTCCTCCTCAGGACCACTTGCCCGCTTGGTGCACACCGTGGGAAATCACGGCGTTAGGCAATACAAAGACAGAGAGGCAGGGCGGCCAGCCTTGGCAGGAGGACCTTCACAGAGGACCTTAGCCATCACCAGAGGAAGTCACTCATTTCTATTCCCATGACTTCGGCCTCCTCAGAGGAGGGTGTTTAGGCTGTAAGAACAGAACTGGCATCAGAGAGGCCAAAACAGGGTAGGAGATATACCAGCTGGACATCAGCTGGAGGGAATTGGTGCGTCTTCCAGTGGCCTCAGGGGTTCTGAGAGGACAGGACTTATTTGGAGGTGTTGGTGGCTTAAACAACAGTCAGATGGTCACGTAGTCACCTCTACAAAGGCTGGACTTCAACCTCTACAGACAGGACTGGGAGGATCTGGCTGTGAGGAGCAGGGATGTGTCAGAATTCTGTGTGTCAGAAAGCTGGCTGCAGCAGAGAAGTGAGCTCAGAATGGAGCAGCCTCAGAAGCTTGGGAAATAAAAAGCTGCAAACACCCAGTCCTCACTGTGCCCTCCTGTGGAATGTTCTGAGCACTGCTAGGTAGGATATAGACCAAGCCCAGAGTGAAGTGAGGATGCAGGGCACAGGCTGTGGAGAGCACATTTGGGGAGGACCCTGAGATGTAACCAAGCCCCCATCTTCATTCCTGCAGCACCGAAGGACCCAGCCTGCCACTGCAGGCATGTGGACTTCAGGACACCATTTGGTTTTGGTGTCTGGCTGCTCAATGGCTCTATGAAGGGCCATCTTGCCCACCCAGGACTGTGCGTGTTCCATTGTTTTTGTAGCTATGACTGGATACAAGCAATTAAATGGAGGAAGGCTTACTTTTGGACGGCCTTTTGAGGATATGAGTCCCCAGGGTTGCAAGGGCTTGAGGCAGCTGCTCATATTCCACAGTCAGGAAACTAGGATAAAGGCTGGTGCTAGCTCACTTCCTCTACTCAGTCTGGGACCCGGTCCATGAGAGGCTGCTTCCCACATTCTGGACATCTTCTTTCCTTGGTTAAGACTTTCTGGAAATGCCTTCGCAGACATGCCGTGGTCAAGTGCAGTCGCATTGGCGGTGAATACTAACCATCACAGACACCCCAGGTGTTTCCCGGCGCTCAGGCTGGAGCAGGACTGGGGGACGATGCCGACGTCTCCACACATCTATACACGTGGTGTTTTCCAGTGGAGAGTGGGTCATCAGTAATAAGTTGGAAAGCCTTACTTAGCCCCTCCTTGACCTACCATCTCCCAGGTTTTGACTGTACTTTGAATATTCTGTGCCTCCCAGGAATGTGGCCCCTCTGGACCTCCTGCAGCATCTCCCAGTTCTGACACTCTACTTCTCTTCCCTGCACCAAGCAGCCACGGGTTCCACAAATATCTCCCGAGCCTCTGCTTTGTGCTCGGACGCTGAGGAAACAGCAGGCCTAGACACATGCTTCTCTGCATCCTGGAACTGGGGCATGAGAGGCCACTGGAAGGGGTAGATGATAAACAATGACGTGTTGCGGACTCTCTCGAAAAGATGAGTTAGAAAAAAAAAAAAGACCTCTTCTCTAGAGAAAGATGGAGCCCAGCATGCCAAGGCCAGCAGGTGTGAAAGAGTCGGGCTTACACACAGCAGACTGAAGGGAGTTCTGCGGAGACGGGAATGAAGGAGCAGAGACCCTGCTGCAGTGAAGGCAGAGAAGGGTGTGTTTAAGGGACTGGGAGGAGTGTTGCTCACTGGGAGCTTAGCAGTCAGAGGAGAGAGAGCGTAAAAGGAACAAAAGCGAGGTGGGACCACACAGGGCCAGTTGGCCCATAGTGCATTCTGACTTTTTCTAACACACCTGGGAGAAGGCAGCAAATGATTGCAACACGTAAGCAACTCTACCCACATTTGGATCCTGAAGAGCTATTCTTCCTGGGGCATCCACAGGACCCCTCTTTTCTAGCCAGAGGCACACACACCCCATTTTGGGGTCCTTACTAGAGGTTTTATCCCCTGTAGCCAGCAAGCCTTCCGGGGATCTGCTAGGAGGAAAGGACATAGCAGGAGAGCCGTTCAAACCAAGATGCCTGCATGACAGACACATTTAGCACGAAGACTCTTTCATCCCAAGCTGATAGAATGTTCCTCCACTTGGAGCGACCTCTCAGGATGTGTGGAGTGTGGCTGGGCACGAAGACGCAGCAGCCGGATGCGTTCTGCCCCCAGGGTTCCCACTGGGAATTAGAAGACAGTGTGGCAGCTCTCTATTAACTTTTATATATTTCTTTATCACCTGAACTCATTCGAGGTCCCCCTGGCTCCACAGCAGGGTTCCCCATGTGATATCTGCCAGGATCCACCCCCACTTTCAGAGAGTTGGTTTGTATGCTGCCCTCCATTTTTCAAAGACTTTCCCTGGTCATCAGAGACTGTCTTGTGGGGTTGGGCTCTGTGAAATCGGGGGCTTCCTCTCCTCTCACCCTCTCCCTTTTCTGCCTCCTCCACCCCTTCGCTTTCTCTTCTTCTTTATACCGAGTGATCTGTTCAAAGCAAGACGTACCCTGGAAGTGCCAGCATGGGATCTGGTCTCCCATCAAAGCCACGGTAGCTTCCTGCTGCCTCACCCAGGTATGTGTCACCAGTAACTGCCATAGATTGGGGAGCCTGCTTCCCGATTCTTGGGGCTGAAGTGTTGGGGGCTAGGGTGAGCCTGGAGATCGGGGTCACAGTTGGCTAATAGAAGTGATCCTTGAGCCAGGTCAGCACAGTTGTCCCATGCTTGGCTAGTCAAATAGCCACAGCCTTAGACACACTGGAACTTAGGTCTCTTTCTGGGTCTGTCACTGACTGGCAGCAGATGGTGGCAGACAATTTCACTACTCTGAGACTCAATGTTTTCATCTGCAAAGTGGGGCTAATGATTAGAACAGCTTCTCGGGGTTATTGAGATGGGGAAATGAAGTGGTAATGGTCACTGAGTAGTCAGTATTGGAGACTCTGTGCAAAGGCCCTGCTGCAGCCAGCCACACTCCACTAGATTGTGAGCAGGCTCTAGGATGGTAGAGGAGACCCAGGCATATCCATAGTGGCTTCAGGAAGCAAAGGAAGAGGGGGCACCCCCTAACAAGTACTTCCTGCCATCTTCTAATCTCTCTCTAGTGTCCATGAGTGGATAAACCCACTCAGAAGTTTGAGGGCAAGAGAACCTAAGAAACACAACTCCCACTATGCAAAGTGGTACAGGGGAAGGCCTGGGGCTGAGAACACAAGCCATGCGCCATGTGTGAGTATTGTCACATATGGGTACACACAGTCTAGGCTGTGTGCTCATAAACACAACACAGGGAGGAACAACAACAGAGGCCCCCATCCAACCTTCACAAAGGCCATGAAAAGGAAGGAAACTGACACTCAGAGTAGACCAGACCAAGGTCCAAACATCTGAAAAAATCAACGTCCATGGACACGTGTTAGGAAAGAGTTTATTCAGTGGGTCAAGAATGGACCAAAGAGAATCTGACTTGCAAATCAGCTCCTGGGCCCCAGGAGGGTGAGGCATCACAGAAACAGAATGGGCATGGTGAGGCAGAGACTCCTCGTGCTGATGAAGGGAAGGGGCATTCTGTCTCCTCTGGGAACAGCTGCCATCTCCCAGGAACTTGAGTGCCACTTCATTTCACTCCTTCAGGGTGTTTGTGGTCATGGTGGCTGCTCCAAGCCTTTCTGATCCAGTCACCCAGCCATAGTCCTGGGCAGATTTCTCATGACTGGCAGGTTGTTGTGCAAAAATGAGTGGCTTTTGACCCATGGTTAAAATGACACAGAAGACGGGCAGAACGTGAGGGCAGGAGCTCGCACACCTTCTCTGCCAGTTCTGGTCACCTGTCACATGTCTACAGACCCAAGTGAAGAGCCAGTGCTTTCAGAAGGAACTCACCCTTCAATGCCAGGCATGGCAACCCACACCCATAACCCCAGCACTTTGGCAGCTGTAGCAGGAGGCTAGTGAGTTCAAAGCTAGCCCAGGTAATACAGTGAGGCCTTACCTCAAAACGAAAGTCTTTGGGGGTCCCTAAAAAGCAGCCTAGGCCACAGTGACAATGATGCATCCAGAGGTGCTGCAATGGCTAGGAGGGTGGGAAGCTAACACTGCACTCTTCAGCTGCGTCACCACCCAAATTAGTCATCTTCAAGACAACCAAGAGTAAGAGAAGATAGATGGTGTCTTCTCAGCAACACCAAGTCTTACGCCTCAAGCCTCAAGCCATCAAGATGGTGTCTTCTCAGCAACACCAAGGTGGCCACATTCTAAAGGGACAGAGATTCTGAAACAACAGGTTGCTTGACAGTTGTGGTGCTATTCTTGGTGGTCAACTTGACTACTTCTGGAATTAACTAAAACCTGAATGGCTGTGTACACCTGTGAGGGATTTTTTTAAATTAAGTCATTTGAAGTAGGAAGACCCACTTCTAAGCTTCACACCTTCTGGTAGCAGCCTATTCAGAGGACATGGAAGAAGAAAGCTTTTGCTCTTTGCTTGCTTGTCCTTACTCTCTCTGGCAAGTCCATTCCTTCCCGGGCGCTGTAGCCTCCTTCTTCAGGGTTCTAGCATATACTGAAGACTGGATCTAGCCTCTTGGAGTTTCTGTTGGTAGACAGCCATCGTTGGACTAGCTAGAAGGTAGCCTGTGAGCCACTCAAGTGCATCCCCAAACTCTCCTTGCTGTGACAGCCAATCTTCATGGTCAGCTTCAGAATCAGTGTGGAATACACCTCCGAGTGTGTTTGTGAGGGTTTCCAGAGCAGTTTCCTGAGGCAGTAAGACCTAGTGTGGGTGTCAACTGCTACATCCCATGCACACCGCCAGGAGCTGGATTGACAGGAAGAGGAAGCTGAGTGTCTGCATCCATCTCTCTGCTTCCTGCTTGTGAACACAGTGTGACTAGTGGTTTCAACATGCTTCTACCATTGTCTTCCCAACACAGTGGACTGCGCCTCACACTATAAACCAAGCAGCAACAACAACAAAATCATTAATTCCTTAATTTTTCCTTTGGGTATTTTGTTACCGCACAAAGAGGAATAGCTAGCACACTTCATGACACTGGGCATTGATTCATTCAAGGTCACATGTGTCTAAAGCAGTGGACCCAGAAGGGCTGTCCGGCTGGCCTTGCTTGGAGCAGAGCCTACAGTTCTGATATCATGGGATTGCGCAGTGATGAAGTGACCTCACTCCCTCTGTCAGGAAAAGCAGTCCCTTTGGCCCGGAAAACCCTGCTGAGGAAAATCTCAGAGAGCGACCACTCTAGCTTTGATTATTTCTGTCCATGCGATGTGCCACTTAGATTTGCTTCCTCTGCAAATTCAATCTAGTGCTATAGGAATCAATTACCCCAGATAGATAGGTAGATAGTGGCTTTGGGGAAGAAAAATATAGAATTCTGTCCACACAGATGAGTTTCTGGCAGGAGATTCAAATAACTGCCCTCCTCCCACAAAGTCCGAGTGGTAATAAGCGAAATGGGAGAGAATAAGGAATGGCCCGCCACCAGTGCCAATCTGAACATCTGAACTGCATCCCCAACTTGGCTTCCTCAGCAACAAGGGCCAGGGTTGAGAGAAAGCTGGGGGCTTGCCAAGCTGGCAAACAAGCCAATGCAATCTGTTCCCCCCTCCCTTTCTCTAGAGGTGGGAGTGGGCTAAGAGGGAGTGATCACACCCCTGCTTTTCATAATAATCTTGTAGACCGCATTAGCTGGGTCCAGCCCTTTCCTCCTCTAAGTCCACGCTGCTGAGGTTGGGGCTTATTTTACTGCAAAGGGAGAGTAAACAGGGGGCCCCAAAATCCGGAGAGGGGGCCGAAGCAGAAGACCCGGGTGTAAAGCTGTCACCCACTCTTGGACATCTGATGGATTCTGGGGTCCTGGTGACTTTTCATTCCAAGGTCAAACCTTCTGGTCACTGGGAACTAGACTCCAGAAGGCTCACAGTGTTGGTGGGACTTCTTAAATGGACCAAAGACCTTCACGGATCCCTTGTCCTGCTCATCCCTGAAGTCCAATGTCATGATCAGCCTTGCTCCTCTGTTTCCCCCCCTCCCTCTTCCTACTCATTGCCAGTGATCTGCCAGGCTCTGTAATGGTCTGCATTTGCATCCCCAGTGTCATCCACTCACAGCTGTCATTGCTTTTGTCCTGTCACTTGACTTCTGAGCCTGGGGATTACCTCCCACTCTGATTCCTCTTGCCTATCCCTACCCCTTTTTGAAATAATGCCTCATATATCTTAGGCTGCCCTATACAACTGAAGGTGACCTTGAACATCTGATGTGCTGGGAACATAGGCAGGTACTACCAATACCAGGCTCATACAGAGCTGGAATTGAACCCAGGACTCTATGCATGCCAGGCAAGCATGTACTGTGAGCTACAGGTCTCATAGGCTGAGATCCCGGTGTAGGCAGGATGTTGGTTTCCTTAGTGATCTTACTTTCTTACCATCTATCAGCAGAGGGCCGTTTCTCTGCTTGGCAAGGCCGCACTGGCTTGCGGTCCCCTCCGTCTGACTTCAAAGGCTTACCACTCACATCTCTGGCATCGCCTCTCTCATCTTTCTGACCCAGACAGGAGAGTTTGCCCACTGATTGTTAAGGATTCATGGCAAAAGCAAACAAAAACAAAAACAAAAACCAAGCAAACAAAACACCTGGGCCCACCAGGTACTCTGAAGTCACATTTCTGCCACAAGGTTTGTGGAGTCGTTAATGGCATCTATAAACTTCCTTTTGACACAGGAAGGTCTGGATTCTCGGGTCCTGAGGGATGGATGGGCACCTTTGGAAGCCATTGTACGTACTATCAATGTATTTATCTATGCAACCAAGTGTGGCTCCATCTCCCCCTCTACCTACACTGCACCTACCTGACGTCCAGTCCAAACTTTCGAAAAAGCCCTTCCTAGCACATCCTAACTGCTGTGCAGCATGGCACTGAGACGCACTTGGCTTCTCCGGGCCTGGTTTCCAGCAGGTGCAATGGCATGTCAGTGAACTTGAAACCGGCTCCTACAGCATCTAGCAATCTCTGGGTTGTAAATGTTCCCACGTGGAAGACTTCAAGCTGCCAGTCTGAAAACAGAATATGTAGTCAGTCTTGCAAGCCAGACTAAAGCGGCCCCACCAAGCTTGCGGGTATGAATGAGGCCGTGGCCACTTGATTAGTGTATCCCCTGTGAATTAAGGGTCTCTCAAAACCCTGGAAGCTTTCGACAATTCTCCATATCAGGGAGTCACTGTTTGGGTTTGGAACTATCTGCAATGTAAACCTTTCAAAGTCACCTCTGCAAAGAGCAGAGCAGAGAGTCAGCTTCAGAAGAAGGGACCAGAAGATGACCACCTAACAGGAGACCTGGCTCCAGAGGCCTTTGGGAAGCATTGGCGGCAGTGTAGCCACAAAGTCCCAAGGGCAACAAAAAGCTGAAGAGTGTAGCCTCAGGAGAATATGTGATCTCTTCCTAGAACATCAACCAGGAGGAATGTGTGCCACCAAGGGTTCTGTTATGATCTATTAGGCGCTCATGATAAGGGATGGACAAAGACCATCTGGTTCACGAGAGAACCCCAACATGTCATACGAAGCCATTACTAGGTTTTCATTATAAGTATGCTATCTGATACTCTTCTTAGCAGTCTAGGGCAGGCATCCTGACTGGGCAGGTGCTCATGCCCTGCCCTAGGCCTTCACATGTGTTCTCTAAACCAAATCACCTCATCAGCCTCAAAGGGTTGAACCGCAAGCTCAGATCACTGCACTAGTGTCTGAGTTAGTGTCTGTGATAAGACCCTGTGACTAAAAGCAACTTAGGGAGGGAAAGGTTTATTTCATCTTACAGTTTGTAGCCCATCATCCAGGGAAGCTGGGGCAGGAACCTGGATGCAGGGACTGAAGGAGAGATTGCAGAGGGGAGCTCCTTTTTCCCCTATGGCTTGCTCAACCTGTTTTCTTATGCCATCCAGGACCACACACCCAGAGGTGGCACCGTGCTCTGTGGGATGATCCTACCCACATCAATCACCAGTCACGGAAATGTACCACAGGCTTTCCCACTGGACAGTCTGATAGGAGCATTTTCTCAACCGAGGGTCTCTCTTTGAAAATGACTCTCACTTGTGACATATAAAAACAAAAAACAAAAAACAAAACAAAAACAAAAAAAACTAACCAGGACAATTGACCCCTTGTCGACTTGACACATAAATACATTACTTTTAAACCATAACCTTTTCTTTCTTGCTTACCCTCCAAATCTCATATTAATATCAAATATCACAGTATGAAAGAGTTAGCAAACTGGGGCCCCACGATCCCGAGCACTTTTGCCCCAATGCTCCTCCCTGTGAACAGCAGGCCTCAGAGTAGGCAATCTACAACGCTCCGAGTGGAAGCCAGAAGGAGCGTCAAACTAAGTAAGCGCCCATGATGACCATCAGTGGTGATGTAGGCAGGCCTCTCCGTACGTCAAGACTCAGACACGGTGGCGTGTACCCAGGCAGGAGGAACCTCCAGTCTGAGATTGGTATGAATGACATCCGAGCTACAAAGTGGAGCCCGGGGAGAGAGAATTGGTTTCCCACAGGCCCGTTTACTGATGTGTCCTTTATCCATTGGCTGCTGCTGACTTCCCTATTGCCTGAACTATAAAAATCGGTGCCTGAGCAGACTCTTGACTGAATTTGGGGACCTGTGGCATCGCTGTTATTCCGTTTGCAATCCCACCTTGCTATTCTCTTTCTCCTCCCCTCCCCCATCCCACCACCCTTCTGAAATGCAGGTTTTCTCACACATTCATAAAGTGATGCATCCGTATTTACACATTGAGCAGACAATCCTGAGCGCCACATGGCCACGGTGTCAGCCCCAAAGCATCCCCAGAGTGGCACACCAGGGTCTAAGGCCACAGGTGGGCAAGATGCCTAAATGGCCCTTCGCTAAGTGGAAAGCTAGCTCCAAATCCCAGGGAAGACGTGTGGGACTCTCCTAAGCCAGAAAGTGAGAAGGCTTCCCTCAACACTGAGCCCTGGAGTATGCAGAATGAAGACATTTTCAGGACAGGCGCTTAGGGACTGTGCTAGAGTGGACATGGTTATGAGGAGTTGAGCTGGGACAGGGGAGGAGAGCACAAGCTACTGGGCCTCTTGTGTCAGATGAATCCGTCTGAACTTTGTCCTGTAGGCCGTGTGGCAACATTGATGGCTTTAAGCAGCAGTGACACACCAGGTAGGCCTTTTAGGACAGGGTTCATTCATCACAAAGAAAGCAGGGTGGCCAGGCTGAACATCTGCAGGCTGCTGTGCTGGTCCAAGCACAGATGCAGCCCCAGCCGCAGGCCTAGACCTGAAGCTGGGCTGAGAAGACCGGGGTGGAAGCCGTTTGACAGGGCCACAAGCAGACAGCTCCCTCCTTCATGTCCTCTGCACACTTCTGTGCCCGAGGGCAAGCTCCTCCTGCTCAGTCAGCAGGTCAGAGGGCTGTGTAAACCCCAGAGATGGAACCACTCACTCAAAAGACAAAACTGCCCACTGCCAGGCCAGTTGTCAAGTGGGGATGGCACAGTCAGTGTCAGAAGAGCTGCAGGGCACACCCCATGATCAATATGCAGCTGGCCGGGAAACGAGCCCTCGGGTCAGCGGGAACAAGGAAAAAGTGGACGCTATTTTTTGACAGGCAGGGCACTGCACTTCTGAACCATGCCAGCTCCAAATAACAACACCGTCTCGGTGGGTCGAATGAACTGTAGTTTATAGTGAGGGTGACTGAGGCACAGGGAAGTCACTTATTTGCTCCAGGGCACAGAAATGGTCCAAGAAAATTAACCCCAATCCAAGTTTCATTCAGAACCACACTGTCCTGTTCCTAGAACTCAGGGACCTGTGTTGTCTGTTCCACACACAGGGTAGTGACAGCCTAAGCACTGGGGAGCTTTGCCAGACATAGCTCCAAACCCTTAGGGCAGTGCTTATCAACATGTGGGCTTCAACTCCTTAGGGGTAGAATGACCCTTTCACAGGGGTCGCACGTCAGATATCCCGCATACCAGATATTTACAATTATGCATAACAGTAGCAACACTGCCCATTATGAAGTAGCAATGAAAATAATTTTATGGTTGGGGGGTCACATGACATGAGGAACTGTATTAAAGCGTCACAGCCTTAGGAAGGTTGAAAACTGCTGCTTCAGAGGCTAAAGACTGACATGAGCCAAACAAGCATTCAGTTGTTGCCAGGCTCTTCTAGAAATAACAGGAGACTCTATTGACACCCGGTGGTGAGAGCTATGTCTCTCCACTGCTCACTCTTAACATATAGTGAGTGGCTTACCCACAAAGCACTTCTACAGCATGCCCAGAGACAGGAAGCCACTCAGGAGAAGTCCTCTGCTGAGTCTCCAGGCATTGTCACAGGTCATTTACTGAAAGGGTCACTTGCAAACACAGCTTAGCCAATGGTGAGCTGCCCAAAAGCTGTATGGACACAAAGGCAACAGACAGACAGCCTCCTTCCCACGTCTTTTATTTTGCACAGATTGGGGCAAAGGTGTCTCTGTTCACTCCCTACTTAATTGCCTACTTCAGTATTGCTCATTTGTTTGAAGTATCTTTTGAACAACTGCTATGCTGACTACCTGGGCTCTTAGTGTGACCTGAGACAGCAACATTGGATCCCATTTGGTTCTCTGGCTTGCTTGGTAGTGAACCCAGAGATGGTAAGACTGGAAGATCCTGCTGTAGACACTGAAGGGTGGGCCAGTTCCATAAAGAGCAGCCCAAACACTTTGAACTCCAGCCATCCTAACCTATGCAGTAGCCGTTCTAAAAGGTGTGTCCCAGCATCACCCGGGCCACAGAGGGAAACAACGGCTGTGAGTGAAGCTTCTCCTCTCCATTCACACATTCAAAGCCTTACTAAAACACACACACACACACACACTCACACTCACACTCACACTCACACTCACATACACACTCACTCACACACATATACACATGTATTCACACATTCACACACACTTATACACATGTACTCACACATGCACTCACACACACTTACACACATACTCTCTCACATACATGTACTCACATACACATGCACTCACACACATACACACACTCACACTCTCTCACACACACTCACACACATGAACTCACATACTCACACTCACATATATGCACTCACACACTTTCACACATACACTCATATACACACTCACACACATGCACTCACACATACTCACACACATATACACACTATCACACACTCACATACATACATTCACACACATATACACACACTCTCTCTCTCTCTCTCTCTCTCTCTCTCTCTCTCTCTCTCTCTCTCATACACACACACACATACACACACACACTAAGCACACACGGGTGAAGATAATTGCCCAGGAAACTCTTGGTGTTATTTACATGAAGGTCTGTGGTTGCATGCATGGTGGGGGTGAGGATTGTGTCCTGCCATGGCAGGTGTAATCATATGTCTCCACATTCTTCCTCCTGTAGTTGCCAGGAACTTCAGCAAGGTCCCAGTCTCATGAGTGTCTGGGGATCTGTCTACTGATTTTCCCACAGAGATGGTCTCCCTCGGAAAATGCAGTGGTACCCACTGCATGGTGGCTTTTTTAAAGGAGTGGAAGAATGCGTGTTCAGTAAGAGCTGTCACTCAGCTGGTGGCACCTGTTCGAGTACCTATTGCTGCCTCCACCCTTGCCTGACTCATTTTTTATAAAATGTCTGTTGTGCCCACGTGGAGAACAATGTGCATACTTCCCATGAGAAACTGAGATAACCCAGGCATAGCGCACATGTATAATCTCAGTACTTGGGAAGTTGAGGCAGGAGGATCATGACTTCAAAGCCAAGACTACAAAGCGAGTTGAAGGTCAGCCTGGGCAACTTGGTGAAGCACTTGTCTCAAATTGAAAAGTAAGGAGAGGGCTGGGGATACAACTCAGTGACAGGGGTAGAATGGGTAAGGCCTCAGGTTCAATCCCCAGCCCCACAAAGGCACAGGACAATTTAAAGTAGGAAAAGACAGGAAGGCAAATCAATGCAAATTAAGTATCTGTTGTGTTTCAGGCCATTTCACAAATTTCATCTTGCACATTTAAACGCAAAACTTCTTTGAGGCAGACTGAGAAAGATTAAACAACTTACCCAAGGTCATGAAGCAAGTCAATGGCTTTTCTATCCACTCTGCCTGATGCCAACCCAGACTGTTGCACAGCACAAGACCAGCATACAAATGTACTGTAGGAAGCTAGAAATACCAGGAAATGTCTAGAAATTCATTTTATACAGGGACTCGGGTCTCTATTTCCTCAAAGTGAAGAGGCATTGGAAGTATTGGTGCACTGCACTCAGAAATCTAGGAAGTCTAAGCACCCAGATCTCTAGGTCCCTCCCTCTTTCAGGCTTGCTATTTCATGGGAGGGAGGGGTTTTCACATGCTAAACATATGCAGAATTTTACTAAAAACTGTTTAATAAATCAAAGATATGTCGAGAACAAGAAGTGTCACACAGCCCAGGTGATGGCTCCTTGTGAGGCTGCAGATCCAAGGAGGCAGGCTGTGTTCTCACAGAGCTGATTGATGGGATGGGAGCAACTGGAGAGAACACACTCCCTCTTTAGACAACCATCTCAACAGAGGAAATTTCAAATGTGAGCAGAAATTCCGAAGCTCTACTGAAAGATTAAAGAAAAGACACGAGTACAAATGGGCAAATCGATTACTGGGGAGGGAAGCTACAGTGTGGACCTGAGATCGGGCCGGGCTCTGCCAGGGCTCCCAGATCTCTCCAAAGCGCACAGTGCACAGAAGTCAGAACCGTGAGTGACTTCAAGCCACAGCCCACGTGGCAAAGAGGAAAACCACACAGTGTGGACTCACGACTGGGCCATGAACTGTGCCCACAAAACAGCTTCTGTCTTCTCACCAAACATGTCAATCCAGTGTCCCTTCATCCACCCGTCTGTCCATGTACTTATCCACTCCTGTGCACACTCATTCACCCTTACACACCCTCCACTGTGCACACACACTCATCCTTACACACCCTCCACTGTGCACACACACTCATCCTTACACATCCCCACTGTGCACACACACTCATCCTTACACATCCCCACTGTGCACACACACTCATCCTTACACACCCCCCACTGTGCACACACACTCATCCTTACACACCCCCCACTGTGCATACACACTCATCCTTACACACCCTCCACTGTGCACACTCATTCATCCTTACACACCCTCCACTGTGCACACTCATTCATCCTTACACCCCCCACTGTGCACACACACTCTTCCTTACACACCCCCCACTGTGCACACACACTCATCCTTACACACCATCCACTGTGCACACACACTCATCCTTACACATCCCCACTGTGCACACACACTCATCCTTACACATCCCCACTGTGCACACACACTCATCCTTACACACCCCCCACTGTGCACACACACTCATCCTTACACACCCCCCACTGTGCATACACACTCATCCTTACACACCCTCCACTGTGCACACTCATTCATCCTTACACACCCTCCACTGTGCACACTCATTCATCCTTACACACCCCCCACTGTGCACACACACTCATCCTTACACACCCCCCACTGTGCACACACACTCATCCTTACACCCCCCCACTGTGCACACACACTCATCCTTACACACCCTCCACTGTGCACACACTCATCCTTACACACACCCCACTGTGCACACACACTCATCCTTACACACCCTCCACTGTGCACACACACTCATCCTTACACATCCCCACTGTGCACACACACTCATCCTTACACATCCCCACTGTGCACACACACTCATCCTTACACACCCCCCACTGTGCACACACACTCATCCTTACACACCCCCCACTGTGCATACACACTCATCCTTACACACCCTCCACTGTGCACACTCATTCATCCTTACACACCCTCCACTGTGCACACTCATTCATCCTTACACACCCCCCACTGTGCACACACACTCATCCTTACACACCCCCCACTGTGCACACACACTCATCCTTACACCCCCCCACTGTGCACACACACTCATCCTTACACACCCTCCACTGTGCACACACTCATCCTTACACACACCCCACTGTGCACACACACTCATCCTTACACATCCCCACTGTGCACACACACTCATCCTTACACACCCTCCACTGTGCACACACACTCATCCTTACACACCCCCCACTGTGCACACACACTCATCCTTACACCCCCCCACTGTGCACACACACTCATCCTTACACACCCTCCACTGTGCACACACTCATCCTTACACACACCCCACTGTGCACACTCATTCATCCTTACACATCCCCACTGTGCACACACACTCATCCTTACACACCCTCCACTGTGCACACACACTCATCCTTACACATCCCAACTGTGCACACACACTCATCCTTACACACCCTCCACTGTGCACACTCATTCATCCTTACACACCCTCCACTGTGCACACACACTCATCCTTACACACCATCCACTGTGCACACACACTCATCCTTACACACCCTCCACTGTGCACACACACTCATCCTTACACACCCTCCACTGTGCACACACTCATCCTTACACACACCCCACTGTGCACACACACTCATCCTTACACATCCCCACTGTGCACACACACTCATCCTTACACACCCTCCACTGTGCACACACACTCATCCTTACACACCCTCCACTGTGCACACACACTCATCCTTACACACCCTCCACTGTGCACACTCATTCATCCTTACACACCCTCCACTGTGCACACACACTCATCCTTACACACCCTCCACTGTGCACACACACTCATCCTTACACACCCCCACTGTGCACACTCTCATCCTTACACACCCTCCACTGTGAACACACTCATCCTTACACACCCTCCACTGCGCATTGATCCCCGTGTGCTTACCTCTCCACCTGTATATTCCCTCATTTATGCAGCCAGCCGCAAGCCCCATGCAGTCACCTATCGTCCCACTTATCCCTCTATCATTTGCCCCCATCATCTCTCCACCCCCATACTCAACCATCTGTCCCTCTGTCCATCTAACGCTTCATCCCTCTGTCTGTCCACCCGTCTAGCCTGCATCCTCAGCTTTAGCATCACACATCCATTTCCATCCAACCGTTTCCCCATTCATTGATCCATGCATTTATGTCCTACCCCCAGGCTATGCATCCATCTGACAAATACTTACCAGCGGGTGCTTCACAGCAAGTCCTAAGCAGGGGGACAACATGACAAGGAGAGGGTCTTAGGGCACAAAGCAAGGCTGGTGAAGTTGGCAGAGGTCGGATCAGGAAACCTTGGTAGAGTGCGGGGCTAATTTGCAATGCATGGGGAGGATGCTGAAGAGCTTTGTGCAGGGCTGTGACATAATCCCACTGGGTTTTTATACGATGGAAGAGGAATCCAGCAACAAATAGGAGTGAAGACAACGTGAGGGCTACTGAGGAGTCAGCAGGTGGGGTCCACTTGGACAAGCGTGAATTAACAAAGAGAAAGGGCTGGGGGGACATGAGAAGCTTTCTGGGGGTATCAACATGTCTGTGACTTGGGTTGGGGAGGAGAGGAAAGGAAGAGATCTTCAGTGATTTCCAAGTTTGCAACATTGAAGCCTGCGTGTGCTGCCACTACTGACAATGGCAAGCTTGGGAGAAGCAAGTTACTCCTCCCTCTAGCTGGCACTGGATAAGCACCTACTGTGTGCTGGGAATTAAAAACTTGACCCTGAGAATAAGAGAACAGCTGTCATGGGTCCAACCTGACTCTTGGTTCAGCCCACATCAGACCACACTCTTCTGGCCATGCTGAAGCCCAACCAGGATTTCAGGGTTCTCAGTATCTTTGGTCTTTCCTGTCATGTGCCTCCAACTCCCACCTGTGCTCAGCAGATCCTGAAATTTCTTAAAGATGAAAATCAACCAGGTATTGTCCATGGGTGAGCCACTTATCTCCTAACACATTGACTTTTGTGTGGTGTAAACCATCACCAATGATCAGGTGTCTACTTTTCCATCAGAAGCTCAGCCATAGAACACCATTGAACAAGCATCCCTACAGCAGCATTCTGGCTTTCTCTTGGGTGTTGATTAACCCACAGAACATCTGTCATCTGCCTGTAAATTTGCCTGACCATGTCTGTGGCTTCAGTCATCTCTGATTAGACCATCCAGCGACTAGGGAAGTTTACTTAAACCCCACTAAGCCTTTCACACTTCCCTACCTAGGCCCCTGTCCTAAGGGATGCAGAATAGTCGTCCATCTCCTAGTTGGAGAGGATGTATGCGGTATCACCAGGTCCCTTTTCAGCAGTGAGATGCCCAGTCCTTCAGCCGCCAGGGGACTGGTATCCAGGACTCAGTTGAGTTCCTCACTGGAAGTACCACTAACGAGTGACCTATGGTCACAGTCCTTCCATGGTCTATCTCATAGCTGGTGGAGAAACACCCAAGTGCAGAGGCCCTAACTCCCCAGTTCACAGTAGGACAGTTCTGAGGGGTACACAGCTCCAGAACTTTGAAGAGGATATGCCTCTGCTGGGACTGTTTTGCATCCCAACTCCTCCTTCCACCTAGCCCTGTCTCCTCCCCAGGTCATATAGATCCCCAAAGTATCACCCCAACAAACTTTTTGTACCCAAATTTCAGTAGCTCTGTCTGGGTCCAGGATTCCCAACCTAAGACCATAGTGATGTTATTACCAGAAAGCCATGTTTCTTCAACAAGCTCTGGGGACTGGGACTAGTAAAAGGGAAAGGTGGGTACTGAATAGGAAACAGGTAACCTTTGCCAATAAGTGCTCATGGGCAAAATGCTCCAATACCCAGGAGTCTGCTGTGTCAAAAAAAAAAAAGAACATTTGCCTGGCAACCAGAAGGCTGGAATCCTGTCCTTGCCTCTACTTACGTGACCTTAAACAACTTGCTTAGCTTTTCTGGACCTCACTTAACTGAAAAAATGGGACGAAGCACCTTGCACGGGTGTTAAAAAGACTTTTGTGTGCTTATAAATGTCCCTGGAAGGCAAAACTACCCAATAAATGCTGGTGTCTTCTTGTGCTCTGAGCACATCCCAGCATCTTCCAGGCCAGAGAACACAGAGTGTAGCAGCTCTGAAAATACCAACTAGCTAGGATCCCTGAATGGGCAAAAGCTAACATCCCCAGACCTTCCCAGGTGAGTGTCCCTAGAAGTCTTTGGAGGGGAAAGCAAGCTATAGAACAAGGGGACAGGAATGAGAACAATGAGGAAGAGTTGTGCCCCTACGCCTAAGTTCTTAGTAGGGGTGGCACAAGGAACCTATCTGCAGACCAGCCACTGAGTGGAGTCTTTGCAAGATAGTAATTTAGAGACTAAAACTGGATCTGTCTTCCTTATTCGCAGATCACTGCCCAGCCCTAAAGTAGGTGCTGAATAAACACCTGCAGGATGGGTGGCTAAGTGAACTTTTGTCTGTCACCCCACAAAGATATCTGCTGTGGTCCTGAGAAATAAAGGCACACACCTTCTGGGTTGGCTTGAGGAAGGCCATGTTGCAGCATCCCAGGGCCCTTCCTGTCTTGTGCAGGGCACTGTGAGTTGTCGGTGTGCCTTGTTCTCCTATGGCTGTGTTGTGAATGTTGCGGAGGTTCTTGTCCTGGCTGGTCTCTCCATCACTTCAACCCCAGATGAACACACAGACTCTATATTTGTTATTAAAAACGGTTGGCCAATGGCTAGGGCTTCTTATTGGCTAGATCTGTCTTAATTATTAACCCATTTCTATTAAATTTATGTATTTCCACATGGTCTTGGCTTATGGAGAAGGGTCCAGACCATATAGACCACTCCTGTGTGGTCTACATGGCGGCTGTCTCTACCTCCCTTTCCCAGAATTCTCCTTGTCCCCTACTCCTGCCTATCTTCCTGCCCCTATTGGCTATAGGCCGAACAGTGTCTTATTCATCAACCAATAAGAGAAACATATACACAGAAGAACACCCATCAGTGAAAGCTGTGGCCCCTGCTGTGTGCACTGTTGCCCTGGAACATGACCATGTTCTTGGCATCACCCTGGCCTCTGGTTGCATTCTTGACTCAGTGGTGGGACCAAGAAGTAGCTGTAGAAACCTTGACCAGGAACAACCTAAAATATATATATTCTCTGGACTGTTTAGAAAAGTTTGCCCACCTTCCTCCCAGAGAGTCCAGTCAAGAATGGGGGCCACCCCATGGAAAGTGTTCATGTTGCAGAGTTCTACTCTCTGCCAGACTCTTCACTAAGCACATTACTCTTGGCCCTGCCCTCTCCTACACTCCATGAAGACGGAACTCTGTTTCTTTTTGACAGGTGGGAAAACTGAAGCTCTGAGAAAATAGAAGATTGGCCCAGCGTTACATGGTTGGGTGAACAAGGGGCTAGACTATTGGGGCTAGTTCTATTGTGAGTCCAGGCTGCTGTTTCTGCACACTGAAGGCTTAGCAGGAAGAAGACCCTGGCTTTGAAGACAGTAAACAAACATGAGTCATATCCATTCAGCCACGACATATGACCTCTGTTAGTGACAGTCCTGGGCATGCCAGAAAGCACAGGTTCTAGCCAGGACTCTGTGTGGGTGCCTTTCCTGAGGACAGAAGGAGAAGCTCACTAGAAACTGGCTTCCCCAGGCTTGTGACTCCATTCAGAGGCATGTAATGCAGCACATGAGAGCCTTGTACCCAGAGTACCTAGTGATAGACCAGTGGTGACACCTGAAACTGCACCACACGGGCACCAAGGGCTCTCTCAGATGTGAAAACCACGGCTCTCAGTGGCTTCGTTTCAACTCCCCAGATAAACACTGATTACAGGATAAGCCAGTCCCCTTTGTCCTAGGGAACCAAAGGGTTAAGTGTCTTCTAGAGAATTCTCTCAAGAAAGTGTAGCATAGAAATACATATTAGCATAATAATAAAGCTTCAGGGAAACAAGAGACAATGTTGGAGGCCTGTGGCTATTACAAAAAGTGAACTCCCGCCACGTGCCTTTCCTTTTTTACTAAGAAAGGAAAGATAGCCAGATAGAGAAATGGATCCAGATTACCAAAAAAACGAACAAGGTCACTTCCTTTTGACACAGGAAGTGAAGCTCCGGGTTTGTTCTCTGGGAATCTCTCCACCAAGTGAGAAGTTCCCTAGTTTGTGAGACAGAAGAGAGAAAACTCAGATGCCTGTGTTCTGTCTGTGGCGACCGGGCATAGCTTCAGTGCCTAAGCTGCTGCTAGATGCCAGCTTCCAAGGCAGAAGGCAGAGACGTGCCCCGTGTGGCCTCTGACCTTGCGTTTTATCAAATAATCACTAGCATTATCTTGAGGTCATCCCAGTGGCCCACTCAGCTGCCACTGTCACCTCCCTGTCTCTCTAAACCTTCTATCTATGAGATTCCTACACCACCACCCAGTTCTCCACCTTTTGTGCTTACCACCATCTACAGTTAACTAACTTACTTTTCCAACCTTAGCCTGCCCCTTAAGGGTGAAGCTCACAGGCTGGGGATATGAGTCAGTAGGTAAAGTGTCCCCAATTTGGATCCCCAGCACCCACTCACAAAGAAAGCCAGGCATGATATCACACACCTGTAACCTTAGCATGGAGAGGTGGAGACATGGATTCCCACACTCACTGGTTGGCCAGTCTGGCTGAAATGATGAGCTTTGGGTTGAGGGAGAGACTCTCCGAAAGCAAGGTAAACACACACACACACACACACACACACACACACACACACACACACACACACACACACACACACACACACACACACACACACACACACACACGCACGCGCACACACACACGTACACACAAAGAGTGAAGTTGATGGCCACCTCCTCCATCCCGAACCACCAGTGCCCAGCTCACAGTAGACCTCTGTGAGTATTTTAAGGCTATTCATGTGTCCGTGAACAAGCTGTGTTCCGTGTTCTGCTGGTCAGTTCACAGATGCCTCTGAGTTTTCACACCCACTTTCATTTTCACGTGGAGCTGCCTCTACTAAGACATCTTGATATGGAACACCCAATTGCTGCTTCAGTGAAGCGGTTGTTCGCTTATTTACTTCCCTTACATACATCACTGAGTGTCCACCTATGCTGGGAGCTCACTGGAAAGCTAACAGAATGCCCAGCCTCGTGAATATTCAGTCTAAGGGAGCAGAGGGAACAAATACTGCCGAGATAATAATTCAGCTACCTCTTGATGGTCTTGTGAAAAGTTAGTTGACACAGCAAACCCATCGGGCAAGTGGGCTTCGATGTCAGAATTCTCCTGGGCTGGGCCTGTGTGGTCCACCGTGGTGAACGGTTGGCTTCTGGAGTTAGGAGCGGCCACCAGAACAGCCACCGTGTGAGCACTGAGTGCATGTGCCCTGTGGGTGGTTACGGGGAGAGGTGGGGCGCCAACCCATGCATCAGTTGGCACAATTCCAAGCCGACATTGCAGAATAAGGTAGGAGGGTTCCTGGAGCCTACACATAGATTGCTGGGGACAGACAGTAGCTCAGGATCATGTCTATTGATGAGATCAATTGAGTCCACAAGAATCCACCCTCACCTGGTAACGGCTGCTTTCCATGGCCCTGCCTGCAACCTGTGCTGCTAAATAGAGAACACCAGCAACAACTGTCCCCAAAATGAGCACCGTGGTTGTTTTTCCTCCCACTGATCAAACAAAGTCTTCAACTAAAGGGGGAAATAATTAAAAAGTGAAAATCTTATGTAATGAGGGTTTAAAAAAAAAAAAAAACTTTTGAAGCCAACAAGCAACTATGGGCAGCACTTCAAAGGGCCCAGAATCAATGTTTGTCAATAGCAGTTTGGCATCCTTTAATTTATCTTTCATGAATATAAAGTGTGATGTTATTAGGGCCCATCCATGCCTTAGTTCTGGTTGAGATTTGAGGTCAGAACTCTACCAGCATCCTGGAGAGCAGGGGAAAGCTTCTTGCCTGTTCTGGAGCCATCTATCCTGTGGCTGACACCAGCTGGACATCCAGACCCACAGCACTCAACACTCAATAGCTCCACCGAACCTGAAAGCCATAGGCTCTTTATTTGAGCCGCTATCTTTGGAGACTTTTTTTTTCTGCAGATGAATGACAAGGTGCCCCTTGGTTCTGCCCAACCCCAAGTTACCATTTGTTTAATCAAGATAGTTGGTTTGCAAAACATTAAACAGTATTTGATGCCTAGTTAATAATTTGCATCCTCTTCATTTGTTCCGGAATCCACAGAGACTGACATCTCCATCCCCACCCCCACCTCCAAAGGCACACACAAGAAAAGAAATTGTAGGGAGAGCAAACCAAGAGGTCTTCAATGGCACAGACGTTGGTCAGGATGCTAGATCTCGGTGTTCTGCTGTTAATCAGCCTGGTGGGGAAGTCGGCCATCGGGGTAAGTGGTCATTTCAAATTTCTATGGTTGAGAGGGTTTTAGCAAAATCAAGCCATCTGGGTTCGGAGCAAGAAAACCTTAAATCCGGAATGGCTAGTGTGCCAAGTTCAGTGTGCCCCAACTGCAAGAGCTTATGAGGACTGTCTCATGGACTTCTGAGCAGTTTTGTAATGACATGTGGGTGACTTGAGTCTCTTGTAACAGAGTCTCCACAAATTCATTCCAACAGAGATGACTGGTACACACAGATTCTCTACAGTATGGATAAAATCTGGTGTGCACCCTTTGAGAAATGGTGGAAAGCACATGAGGGCACTGGCCCTACCTAGTACACCTGTCAGATTCTCCAGCTTTCTGGGGGACACTAAGAGAAGGACTCCTGAGCTTTGGCTTCAGGGGGATTCCCTGGTGGCTCAGTGATCCCAGCAAATGGTTTACTTAGCTGCATCTGACTTGAGGAGAAGCCCTGTGGCTAGTACTTTTTCTTCTCTCTCCCTTGACCTTAGTAGATGGGGCAGAGAAGATGAGCCAGGGCCCAAGGGAGTTTGTGGTGAGCCAGAAAAGGAAATAGTGTAAGGCTTTGACTAGAGCACTGGCTTGACATAAAAAATGGAGATGCTGGCCAGTCTGTGTCCCCGGCCCCACCCCACCCCGTGGTGCAACTGCCAACAGGATGTTTGGGGAAAGGGAGGAATAGAATTCCTGGGGTCTCCAAGCTGGCTATAGGCCAAGGCTTGAGTGTTGAGCCTTGGAGCCAGCAAAAGTCTTGACTTTGACACAGGTTAACAATGGAATATGTAGCTGAATAGTCCCCCTGAGCCTCCAAGTAGTCACCAACAACCAACTGCTCACTTGATAAAGGTCATGATAACAGAAGGTCATATATGTGGCTCTTTTACTTTTGTTTTTCATTGTGGCGTTGGTGATCAAAACCAAGATTTTTAGTGTGTACTAGGTACGCTCTCTACTGGTGAGCCAGATTCCCACCCTAGAGTTGGCTCTTTTCGTGGGTAATGTCCACCATACATGCAGCTTCCCTATGAAAAGCAGAGCACAGTCCCCTGGGATGGACGAAGAGGTGTGGCAGGGAGAGATGAGAATGGCTGTCGACTCCCTGCACTGCTCAAGCACTTTCAAGTTGTGTTTCCCTTTAGGAGTTGTGTTTCCTGAGGGAATGGAAGTAATTGCAGCCTTGCTCATTAGCACCTCTTAGCTCAGACCTTTTCCTTAGTCCCAGATGCAGTTGCCAAGTGACTTGTTTTAGAAAA